>NW_025843573.1:0-4772 GCF_002878395.1 Capsicum annuum | reverse complement strand
ATCTTAGCATAACCCTCTCCCAAATAATTAGTTCTTACAGAAAAAAAAGTGGGCTGACTTTGTCAACCGATCTACAATCACCCATATAGAATCATACTATTTTTGGGATCTCAAAAGTCCTGTAATGAAGTCCATGTTTATCATCTGCCACATCCATAAAGGAAGGCTATCTCTTTGGAAGTACCACCTGGTCTCGTGTGTTCTACCTTCACTTGTTGACAGTTCAAACACTTGGACACAAAATCAGCTACATCACATTTCATGTTATTCCACCAATACAAAGTTTTCAGATCATGGTACATCTCAGTAGAGCCTGGGTGAATGACATACCTCAAAGTGTGTGCCTCATTAAGGATTCTTTCTCGTAACCCATCAACATTCGAAATGCACAACCTACCCTAAAATCTCATAATACCATCACCACCAATTTCAAATGACATAACCTTTTATTGACCCACATCTTTCTTGATTTGCATCAAGATAGGATCTTCAACCTGCTTCTCTATAACTTAAGAACAAAGGGATGACTTAGCTAACTCATGAACAATCATCCCTCCATCTTCGGAATCTAAGAGTCGCGCTTCCAGATTTGCAAGGCGGTGAATATCCTTCACCATCTCTTTCTTTCCTTTTTCTATATAAGAAAGGCTACCCATAGACAACCTGCTGAGGGCATTGACTAAAACATTTGCCTTTCCCGAATGGTAATGCAGACTCATATCATAGTCTTTCAAAAGCTCCATCCAATGCCTCAGCCTGAGGTTCAATTCTTTTTATGAGAAAACGTACTGCAAACGTTTATGGTCAGTATAAATATCAACATGTACTCTATAGAGATAGTGCCTCCAGATTCTAAGTCCAAACATCACAATTGCTAACTCCAAGTCATGAGTGGGGTGATTATACTCATGCACCTTTACCTGCATAGATGCATAAGCTAACACCTTACCACACTGTATCAATACACAACCAAGTCCCACATGGGATGCATCAAAATAAACCCCAAAATTATCTACACCCTCGGGATGGGTCAAAATAGGAGCAGTAGTCAGCTTGTCCTTCAACTTCTCAAAACTGTTTTCACACAAGTCAAACCACACAAACTTTATCTTTTTCTAAGTCATTTTAGTAAGCGGAGCAGATATGGAGGAAAAAATCTCTACGAACCTTTTGTAATACCCCGCCAAACCTAAGAAGCTCCGAATATCGATTGGAGTAGTGGATCTGGGCCATTTTTATACTGCTTCAACCTTTTCGGGATCCACTCTTATCCCGTCACTGGACACAATATGCCCCAGGAAGGCAATAGCATCTAACCCGATCCTATCAGGTTTGAAAAGCATAGAGTCTATTTGGACGTTGCCCACTAGTAGCACTGGAAGTGGCACCCTACTAGTTTGGGTGATCGGACTGAGCTGTGGAGCGATTCTGTTGACCCTGAGGGCCTGGCTGAGGACACTCTCTAGTCTTGTGGCCTGGCTTACCACAACTAAAATAGACATCACTACCGGCTCTGCAAATTCCCTTATGGTTCTTACCACAAGTCTAACAAAGGGGATTTGTTCGAGCACTGCTAACACTGCCTTGAGATTTAGAGCCTAGTGCTCTATCTCTGCTGCCATCACTGAACTTCAGCACTGGGGAACTATAGGAGGAAGGGGCTAGAACTGCTGAATTAGGACGAAACTACGAATGATTTTCTCTCTCTGATTTGGGCTGAGCAAAACTAAAACTGCCTAATCTCTCTCTTGTTCTGCCTCTCCCTAGTCTTAACCTTCTGCTCCTCTATCTGTTGAGTGTGGATTATGATCCTGGCTAAAGTCATATCACTATTCAGCATAGCAGACCTACACTTATTTACCATATTATCATTCACCCCTAACACAAACTTGCTTATCTTAGCCCTATTGTCTGTAACTACACAAGGGGCATATCTGGCTAGCTGAGTAAATCTAAGAGAATACTCTCTAACCATCATATTTTCCTACCTGAGATTGATGAAATCAAGATCTTTGGCCTTTCTCAGCTTTTGGGGAAAGAATCTGTCTAAGAAAGTTGTGACAAATTCTTTCCACTCAACAAGACCTGCATCATCTAACCTTTTTGCTAACCACTGCTTGTACCAAGTGTGAGCAATATCCTGCAATTGTTATATGGCTAACTCAGCACTCTGAGAAGAAGTGACTCCCATGATATTAATAAACTTCTGGACTTGGTTAATGAATTCTTGAGGATCCTCGACTGGCTTAGACCCAAAGAAGGATAGAGAGTTCATTCAGGTGAAGTCTCAAATCCTAGCTGCTGCTGAATTGGCCACTGAGTTGGCCAAAAGGACTGCTGGTCATTCATTATGGGAAGCTACAAGCTGAGCTAGAGTGGTAAATGCGGTCCTAAACTTCGGATGAGAAACATGTTCGCCCAAAGGATCTTCAGGCAGAGGAGCTAGATGATTTCTTCTCTTTGGATGCAAGTTTCTGAAATAAGAGAAGAGCGGATTAGACTGAGAGACTGACTTGAAATTATGCTTACTAGGACGACATGAATACTGAAGAAAGTGAACTGTTCCTAAAATATCTCATAACCTCCTGGACATAAATGTTGCGCACAATACACCCATGCGCAAAAATCTACTAGATGAGCCTTTCAGAATTTCTAGGACTCTATTGAACCTTAGGCTTTGATACCAAGTTTGTAATGCCCCAATTTTCTGAATTAGAATACTACATGGTGCTTATGACCCCGAGGGACCACAAGCTAACCCATGACTGATATTTGTACCTTTACACTGCATATATAATGTAATGATGCGGAAAACTTAAATATGTAGTCCATAAGGTTCAACTGAATAAAGAATCTGTCAAAACATAATATCAATATGGGTGAAAGATACCTAAGACAGCTAAAAACTGAATCAAATCTGAACATAAATCTGAATAATAAATTTGAAAGCCTCTAAGTACTATCTAAATAAGGAGTTGAAGGAACATGACTCCAACTAACTCCGTAAATTGATAACTGGCTAAAATAATAATTAATAAATCAAATCATATTATCCTCGAATGAAGAGGACTCACTAAATCTCTACGATTGGAAATGCTACTGCTATTGCTGATCTGGAGCTCGTGTCTCTTAACCTATGGTATAATATAAAAACAAAGCACCATAGCGCAAATGCGTTAGTACGAAGGAATGTACTGAGTATACAAGTGAGGTAGGCTAAATATAAATAGGGTTTACATGCATGAACAATGCTAACTATCTTACTATTATGAACATAAGAGTACAAACATACATACATAGTAACTGAAATCGTGGGTGTATGATAGCTAGTCCTGCATGCTAATACATGGTTTACTGATGGCAAACATAACTGATACTGAAATTCTGATAACATGGGTGACTGTATCTTACAATCCTTAATCTAATGAAACTATCTGAGTTCTGTATTGTAACTGAGTCTGACTGTATCTGACAGTCTGATAGACTAAAATCTGAAGACCTATCTCAGTTCTTTTACTGAGATTGATTCTAAGACTGTGGGAGGTAGTTGTTTAACCGACATGCCCCAATAACGCATAGAGCTAAGTTGGGGTCTAATCTCTACCTCGACTGGAGGGGTATCAACACTGCGCCACAGGTAAGGACAGTTGTAGGTGACCTTTAGCTGGTAGGTATTCGAAAGAAAAATAGTGGGAACCCTAAAATGACAGGTTAATCCACCTAATCAATCCTAATCTGACAAGCTAAGATGTCTCAATCTATGCAGGCTATCACCACAAAAAGTTTACAAAATAATATTTAAAACATGGTTCTTGAGCTCTATTAATGGATTGGATCCATAGATGAACACTACGCATAATTTAGAAAGGGGACCTTGATGATTTACGGAGAGTTCTTGGATTGGGAAACTTAATTCTCGATTATCTTAGAAAAGGGCTTGAATCTTGCTTTTGAGGGATGAGTTTGATAGAAACCCTAATCTTGTAGTTGAGAGCGTAAGATAGGGTTTTTAAGATGCTTAACTAAAGAAAAATGGGCAAAATTATTCCTCTTTAGGGTTATAAGTCGTGGAAGGTGAAGTAAATGACCAAAATACCCTTGCAAAAATGCCATTAAATTGGTGGAAAAATATACTTTTCACCATCCGTGACAGACCGTCAGGTCCGTCATAGGCTGTCGACGTTATCAGAAATTTTGTCAGAATGTGACGACTTCATCAAAAAGGTCGTCAGAAACGTGATAGCCCGTCAGAAACGTCGTCACCGTTTTCCAGCTTGACATGCTTGAATAAAATAGGGATAACTCTTTGCTCCGATATCTGATTTAGAAAAAATTGGTATCGTTGGAAAGATAATTCAATTATATATCTACTGATAGGTCATGATCTCAAAAATTCCAAGTATAATGAGAGATATGCTCATTTGAAGTTGACTATACCAATACCCTTCTCAAGAATTCAATCGGTAAGGAATATTTTGATTCGTATGATATGTAGGAGTTATTTGAAGCCTTAATATACATCTAAATTACTCATAAAACTATAAAATAACCATGATGTACTATGAATAATCTTGGTACATGGATCTAATATTGGTTTGGCTTTTTTGGGGTATTTCTGGGGGCTTGGCTGCCGAGTTAATGACAAATTCGAATAGCCCATGGAATTACATTATTGTAGGGTATACCACCTAGCACAGAAGTAACATAAGGAGTGTCTTAGATTTCAGATGATTTCACAGAGTCTTTTAAAATGACCATGTAATTTCTTACTA
>NW_025843572.1:0-5944 GCF_002878395.1 Capsicum annuum | reverse complement strand
AACTATGATATAAATGTGCTGTATCACCTGAGCAAGGACAATGTAGTGGTAGATGCCCTTAGTAGGTCGTCCATGGGTAGTGTAGCACAGGTCGAGGAAGATAAGAAGGAATTAGCTCGTGAGGTGCATCGTCTAGCTAGGTTGGGAGTTAGATTGCTTGATTCAGCTGAGGGTAATGTTTGGTTACAGAGTAGTTCCGAGTCTTCTCTAGTTTCAGAAGTAAAGGAGAAGCAAGATATGGACCCTAGTTTGGTTAGACTAAAGGAGTCAGTTAAATACCAAAAGATGGAGGATTTCTCCCAAGGGGGAGATAGTGTATTGAGATTTTAGAATAGATTATGTGTGCCTGATGTTGAAGATTTAAGGCAGAGAATTATAGCTGAAGAGCATGGCGCATAATGTTCTATTCATCTCGGTACTACCAAGATGTACCGTGATTTGCGAGAAATCTATTGGTGGAATGGTATGAAAATGGATGTAGTGAAATTCATAGAGAAGTGTACAACTTGCCAAAAGGTTAAGATAGAACACCAAAGACCCGGTGGAATGATACAAGAATTCAATATTTCTACTTGGAAGTGGGAGGAAGTAAATATGGATTTTGTGACTGGTTTACCTCCTTCTCGACGTCATCATGATTTGATTTGGGTCATTGTAGATAGGTTGGTTAATTCCACGCATTTCTTGCCAATGCATACATCTTTCACCGTTGAGAACTATGATAAGCTGTACATTCGAGAGTTAGTCAGGTTGCATGGAGTTCCTTTGTCTATTATCTCTGATAGGGATACTCAATTTACTTCTCATTTTTGGAGGGCTTTTCAGAAGGGTTTTGGTACCCAAGTTCATATTAGCTCCTCTTTTCATCCATTGACTGATGGTTAGGTTGAGAGGACCATCCAGACCTTAGAGGATATGTTGAGGGCATGTGTTATTGATTTCAAAGAAAGTTGGGATAAACATTTGCCATTGATTGAATTTGCTTACGACAATAGTTTTCATTCTAGCATTGGAATGGCTCTATTTGAGGCTTTATATGGAAGGCGATGTAGATCACCCATAGGTTGGTTTGAAGTGGGTGAAGCCACCGTGAGTGGACCTGATGTTGTGTTTGAGGCTATGGAGAAAGTTAAGCTGATTCGGGAAAGGTTGAAGACAACCCAGAGTTGTTAGAAGTCATATGGAGATGTGAGAAGAAGAGCTCTTGAGTTTGACGTTAACGATCTGGTGTACTTGAAGATTTCACCCATGGAGAGGCTGAAAAGATTTGGTAAGAAAGGAAAGCTTAGTCCCCGATATGTTGGCCCTTATAGAGTTTTGAAATGTATTGGGAAAGCAGCCTACGAGATTGAATTGCCTACCAAGTTGTTAGCTGTCCATCCTATCTTTCACGTTTCTATGCTCAAGAAGCACATTGGTGATTCTGTTGTTGTTGATCCATCAGAAATTTTCGATGTTCATGATAACCTTTCATATGATGACGTTCTGGTTGAAATCCTAGATTATCAAGTTCGTTGACTAAGAAATAAGGAATTTCCCTTGGTTAAAGTTCTCTGGCAAAATTAATCAGTCTAGAGTGCTGCTTAGGAAACAGAAGTAGATATGCAAACTAGATACCCTCATCTCTTCTACGCGAGTTCAAATTAAGCCGAAGGTACTATTCTTCCCCAATCCAGTTTCCTTCTAATCCAGTGTATTCAGCTATATGGTTATTTTCTCTATGATTTATGCATTTTGTGAAGTACTCAAGAGTTTAGAATGAAGTAAGCCCTTTTAGAGAGTCGTTCCAGCTATACATCCTCATTTTCTCTTGTTCTTAGCCTATCTAGCCACATTCGAGGATGAATGTTTCTAAGGGGGAGATATTGTAATACCCCGAGACTTTAACCAATAGTGCAACCATTAATCAAGCTCATGAGAAATAAATTATAATGTTTTGGGTTATTTCTAATCAATGATAGTGTGTATTAAGGCCTCAAAGATGTCCTAATGATTGGGTGAATCAAAACATTCCTTACCGATTGAATTCTTAGGAAGGATACTGGTATAGTCAACTTTAAATGATAATATCTCTCATTATTCTTGGAATAGATAATTGAATTATCTTTCCAATGATACCAATTTTGCCAAAATCCGATACAGAAGCAAAGAGTTATACCCATTTTACTCTACTATGTCAATCTAGAAAAGGGTGACGACATTTCTGACGGCCTGTCATGTTTCTAACGATATTTCTGACAGCATCGTCTCGTTTCTAACGACATCGCCATCCTTAGGTAGAAAATCATAAAATTTGACCTTCTGTGATGACATTTCGTGACGGCCTATCACGGGTCTGATGGCCTATCACGGATGTCGTTAGCTATTTTTTTCAGCAATTTAGAGACGTTTATGCAAGGGTATTTTGGTCTTTTTCCATCTTTTGGAGGCCTCAATAAATATTAGAATCCCATCCAAACACTAATTCCATCATTTTTTCTTCCAATTCTCATGAGAAAATATATCTAGGGTTATATCAAGAACATAAATCTTCCAAGAATCATCCATAAATCTTCAAAAAAATTTCAAGAACCAAGTTCCTCATAGTGTGGGCTTCAAGAATTATTTACTTCAAGTGTGGATAAAGTCTCAAGCACTAAAGTTCATCCAATTTCAAAGATTAAGGTATGTGTGGTTTTGAACAAGAATACTTCTTTCGTTCTTTTGCCTAAAGATTTAATTTCTATTGAATTTTTCAAAGTGGGTTTACACCTAAATTACTTTATCAAGGATTTATGAGATTTGAGCTATACAAGATTGACACATATGACTACTTCATTGTCTTATTTCTTAAATTAAGAATTTATGTCATGAGTTGTATATTGTTATCATGAAATGATAATTTCTAAGCGATTTATGATAAGTGTCATGATTTACGTTTTTCCATGAGAAGTTTGTCTATTGAATATATATTGATATTGAGCTTGAGAGTCAAGAACAAGCTCTATGATGTTTTCTGGAAGATTTGATACTTGATATGATTTGATATACAAGTGTACTTGATGATGAGAAAGATTATTTTGAGATTTAGTCGAGTTAGGAATCTACAAATTGATTATGATTTACAAGTGAGATACATATTTATATTTTGGTCTTCATGATAAACCCTTGAGTTGATTAAGGTGGATTTCCTAACGCGTTCTGAGCTTAAGTCTGGGAGTAGTATTTAGCACCGAGTGGGAAGTATGGGTTCAGCGTATCCTACTTCCTCAGAACTACGTGCCACCATAGGATTAAGATTAAGGGCCAAAGGCCAAGACAATTATCACTAAAGTTAAGGTTCTATTCCGATGGGAAAGATAGAATAGCTCTGCCCAACGTGGGCAAGAAGTTGGACTCCATGTAAGCTCACATGATTTATGTCAGTTATAAGAAACTCCCAAGTCCATAATAGTCCAAGTTTCATGAGTTACCGAGTTACTCTAAGTCATGAGTCAAAGAGTTTGAGTTGAGTCCAACAGTTTGTGAAAAGAGAGTCAAGCGAAGAGAGTCATTATTATTAGTATGCATGATTTTCTTATACATTTATGATATTATTTAAATGTTGCCTGCACCACCACATGCTCAGTACATTCCCAAGTACTGATTCCCATACTCTTCTGTGTTCTATATTTTCTCATGATGTAGGTTCAGGTACTCAGTCTCAGCAGCGACACTGATATTTGAGTACCTCTATCTACTTTCGTACAATTGGTAAGTCCTCCTGGTTTGAGGACCTATGTCCCCGATTTTTGTCTTAATAGTAGATGGTTGTTTATTTCCACTTTTGTATGGGTTAGTTAGGGATCTGTCCCAATGGCTCCTCAGTGTTAGGTAGTAGAGGCTTTGTCAGACTAGAGTACCAGTATGTACAAAACTTCAGTATTTTAATTGTACATGATAGTATTTCTTTGTATTTTAGGATGTTCATGACATGATTATTCTTCTTTATTATAGCTTGATTAATGTCATAGTGAGTTGTAGAGGTGATGACAGGCTCAGAGGATTAGCTTGAGGTCGCGTGTGGCCTTAAGCACCATGTGAGGTCTTAGAATGAGATCTTGGGGCATTACACATTGTGGGCTCAACGTGTTCCCATTCCCTCAATGTGACCACAAACGGGTTCTTCTTGTGTTGACCTCACATGATGTCATTGAAATCTATGATGTCCATTTGGCTTGTATCAGTTAATAAGTTCAATTACAATTTCAATTGATCTTATTGCAATTACATGATCAACTATTTTGT
Source organism: Capsicum annuum (assembly GCF_002878395.1). Classification (NCBI taxonomy): domain Eukaryota; kingdom Viridiplantae; phylum Streptophyta; class Magnoliopsida; order Solanales; family Solanaceae; genus Capsicum; species Capsicum annuum. The sequence continues at coordinate 1,678 of NW_025843572.1, read as the reverse complement.
TCATCCTGAGTAGAGTGATCAATTGACCAATTTTACTTGAAATCATTCAAATTAAGCCATTGTTTCTAATAACTATATTGATTACCTAGAATTAAAGATTAGTTGATAATTTTAATTACAATGTCAATTGATCTCATTGCAATTACATGATCAGCTATTATGTTCGTCCTGAGTAGAGTTATCAATTGACCAATTTTACTTGAAATCATTCAAATCAAGCCATTATTTGTAATAACTACATTGATTTAGCTAGAATTAAAGATGAGTTGATAAGTTCAATTACAATTTCAATTGACCTCATTGTAATTACATGATCAACTATTGTGTTCGTCCTTAAAAGAGTTGTCAATTGACTAATTTTACTTGAAATTATTCAAATCAAGCCATTATTTGTAATAACTATATTGAATTATCTATAATTAAAGATGACTTGGTAAGTTCAATTATAATAACTATATTGATTTAGCTAGAATTAAAGATTTGTTGATAAGTTCAATTACAATTGCAATTTATCTTATTGTAATTACATGATAAACTATTGTGTTCGCCCTGAGTAGAGTTGTCAATTGACCAATTTTACTTGAAATCATTCAAATCAAGCCATATTTTTAATAATTATATTGATTTATCTACAATTAAAGATGAGTTGATAAGTTTAGTTATAGTTTCAATTGATCTCATTACAATTACATGATCAACTAAGTGTATAACCTATTGCAACAGACTTAACTTGTTGCAACAAATGAGTCATCTATTAGAAACTATCAAACAAATATGCTTACCTGTTGTAATAGATAATTATATCTGTTTGGTCATTTCCAACATATTACTCATCTGTTACAATAAATAATCCATCTGTTGTAGCAGATAATTATCTAGTTGGTCATTTCCAACATATTACTTATCTATTGCAACAAGTGACCTATCATTGCAATAAATTTCCTTATATGTTTGGTCATTTTCAAGGAATTAATCATCTTTTGCAACAGGTGACCCATCTTTTACAACAAATGTCTTTATCTATTTGATCATTTCCAAGGAATTTCTTATCTGTTGCAATAGGTGACCCATCTGTTGTAAAAAAATGTCTTTATTTATTTGGTCATTTCCAAGAAATTGTAAGTATATGTTTTTAAATAGATAACATATGTGTTTAACAATTTCCATAGGTGAGACATCTATTGCAACAGGTTACTCATTTGTTGTATTACGTAATGTAGACAAGTCTAAATCTATTTGATCTCTTCCAACAAACGAGATATCTGTTGCACTAGGTTAGTCATCTACTGCATTATACAATGTCTATATCTATATAATGCACTTTTTGTAATATTTAAACTTAGTAATTATTTTTGTACTAATTCATATAATACACTTGTTGCAATATTTGAATTTGGTAACTGTTTTTTGTACTAATTCATAAGTTCGCAAATTTAATAAAACAATATAATTGTCATCAAGTATAAAAAATAAAAAAATGGTCATTACTTAAACAATATACAACAATTAACTTAAATACTTAGAATAAAAAATTGTCATCATGTTTTTACATTTTTTTTATACACAGACTTCAAAGTTTTATATAGTACTCTAGCAGCCCAAACCTCTTGTATTCTTGCCACAGTGTTGTAATTCAGTAAGATCTTTGATAATGAATTTTTTGTGCTGGTTAGCAAAT
>NW_025843571.1:0-4944 GCF_002878395.1 Capsicum annuum | reverse complement strand
GGGGATTCAATAGAATAAAATCCCTTAACAAACCATCTGTAACAATCGGCCAAACCCAAGAAAATCTTAATATCTGATGGAGTGACAGGGCGAGGCCAGTTTCTTATTTCGTCTTTTGAGGATCCACTCTAATGACATCACCAGAAACGATATGACTAAGGATTGCTACTGACATTAGATAAAATTTGCACTTATTGCATTTGGCGAATAGCTGATGATCTCTGAGATTCTAAAGTACTGTTCTGAGATGGTCTGCACAATCACGCTCACTATGGGAGTAAACCAGAATATCATCTATGAAGACTATGAAAAACATGTCCAAGTACTACTTGAACGCACGGTTCATCAAGTCCATAAAAACTTCTGGGGCTTTGGTAAGACCAAAGGACATAACTAAGAATTCAAAATGACCATACTGTGTACAGAAAACTATTTTCGAAATGTCACATTCTCTAACTCTGAGATGATGATAGGCAGATTTGAGGTCTATCTTAGAGAAATAATAGACACCCTAAGTTGATGAAATAAGTCATCGATTCTGGGAAGAGGATATATGTTCTTGACCATGACCTTATTGAGTTGATGATAGTCTATACATATTATAAGAGAACCGTCTTTCTTGTGCACGAATAATACTTGAGCACCCCATGGGGAAATGTTGGGTCTGATGAATCCCTTATCTAAGAAATCCTTTAACTATTCTTTGATTTTTACTGGTGCCATTCTGTATGGTAGAATAGAGATAGGCTGAGTACCTGAAAGAAGATCAATACCAAAGAATTTTTCCCTTTTGGGAGGAATTCTTGGAAGATCATCGGGAAAGACATCCGAATATTCATTCATTACTGGGACTGATTCAGGACTGGGAGTCTTAGAATGGGAATCCTTAACATGAACAAGATGATATACACATCCCTTAGATTTCAATTTCCTTGCCCAAAGGTAGGAAAAATGCTGACCTCTGAAAGCGGATACACTACCCTTCCACGCCAGGACAAGTTCATTTGGGAACTAAAACAGAACTATTCTATTTCTGCAATCGGCTGTGGCATAGCAGGAATGACGCCAATCCATGTCAAGAATGACATCAAAATCAGTCATCTCTAATTCGACTAAGTCTGCTGAAGTAACTTTCCGAAATATCATAACCAGGTAGTTCCTATAACCCACCGAGCTATGATGGTTTTACCCACTGGGGTAGAGACTAAAAAGGGCTCTGCTAGAATTTTAGGACTGACTCCAAAATCAACTGCTATCTAGGGAGTAACAAAAGACAAAGAAGCTCCTGATCTAGAAAAATGTAAATATGCATATGAAAGATCTATAACGTACTAGTAGCTACATCAAGAGAATTTTCCTAATCCTGTCAAGACTAAAGAGCATAGAGACGATTTGGGCATTGCCCACTAGTAGCACTGGTGGTGGCACCCTACTGATTTGGGCGATCAGACTGAGCTGAGGAGCAGAGATGACTCTAATAACCTGAATGAGGGCAGTCACTGACTCTTTGGCCTGGCTTGCCACAACCAAAACAGACATCGCTACCAGTTCTACAAGTATCCTTGTGGTTCTTACCAAAAATATGACAAAGAGAATTAGTTCGGACATTGCTAACACTACTCTAAGACATAAAGCCTGGCATTCTATCTCTGTTACCCTCCTTGAACTTTAGAACTGAAGTACTGGCCGAAGAAAGGGATGGAACTGATGATTTAGGACAAAATTGGGAATGGTTTTCTCCTTCGGATTTAGGCTGAGTAGAGTTGAAACTTCTATCTTCGCTCTCTTATTCTGCTTCTCCCTCTGCTTAATCTTCTTCTCCTCTATCTACTGAGCATAATTCATAAGCCTGGCTAAAGTCATTATACTATTCAGCATGGCAAATCTGCACTGATTTACCATGCTATCATTTACCCCTAAAGCAAACTTACTCATCTTGGCTCTATTGTTTACAACCACATGAGGGGGATATCTAGGTAATTGAGTAAACTTAAGAGAATACTCTTTCACCATTATATTTCCCTTCCTGAGGTTGATGAATTCTAGTACCTTAGCCTCTCTAAGCTCTTGGGGAAAAAATCTATCTAAGAATGCAGTGACAAACTCCTCCCACTCTATAGGACCTGCAACATCTGACCTCTATGACTTCTACTATTTGAACCAAGTATGAGCCACATCCTACAACTTATATGCAGCTAGCTCAGCACTCTCAACAGTAGTCACCTCCATGATGTCTGTCACCTTCTAAACCTGATCAATGAATTCTTGAGGGTCCTCATCTACCTTAGACCCGAGGAAGGACGGAGGATTCATTCGGGTAAACTCATGACTCCTATCTGCGGCTGCATTGGCCACTGGGTTGGCCGGAATGACTGCTGGCCATTCATTTTGAGTGGGAATTAATTGAGTAAGAGTAGTAAATGCGACCCTAAACTCCACATGAGAAATATGATCTCCCAATGGATCTTCGGGCTGAGGGGCTGACTGATTTCTGTTTCTTCTTTTAGGAGGCATGTTCTGTAGAAGAAAGAGGGAAAAAAATTAGACTGACAAATTGACTTGAGATTATGCTTACGGGCATGACATAAATACTGAAAGAAGGGAAACTGTTCCTAAAACACCTTATAGCCTCTTTTACATAAATGTGGCATGCAACACACCCATGTACAAGACTCTACTAGATGTAGCTTTTAGACTTCTTAGGACTCTATTTAACCTTAGGCTCTGATACCAAGTTTGTAATGCCCTAAATCTAGTACTCGGAATGTTACACGGTGCTCATGACCTCGAAGGACAACAAGCTAACCCATGATTGATATCTGTACCTGTATACTGCATAAAATACTTTATAATGCGGAAACATGAACTTAAAGGCCATAAGGTTCAATACTGAACATGATCTGAATGATATAACATCTGTGTGGGGTAATAGAATACCTAAAACAAAACTGAACATACTGAAGTCTGAAACATGATAGTCTAAAAAGCCTCTAACTGACTGATCTATCTGAGCAAGTAGTTGATGGGACATGTCACCAACTTACTCCAACTAATAAATTGATTAATGAGATAATAGGAAAATGATCATGTCCTCGAAAGATGAGGACTTACTTCTAACTTTGTCTGCACATATTTGGAATCTACTGTTGCTCTAGAGCTCGTGTCTCTAAACCTATGGTATAAGACACCATAGAACAAATGCGTTAGTTCTTTAAATATACTAGTATGCATGAGAGGTAGGCTGAATGCATGGGGTTCATATGTATAAACAATAATGATAACTGACTAACTATCATGACCATAAGAATACATGCATGAGACATAACAATTGACACTAATACTATGATAAAATGATTACTGAATCTGAATATAGCTGATAACATGATTGACTGTATCTGATAGTCCTGAATCTGATAGAACTATCTGAGTTCCATACTGTATCTGAGTTGACTATATCAGACATTCCTGAAATATAAAGAACTATCTGAGTTCTATTACTGAGACTGATTGACCATATCTGACAGTCCTGATTCTATAATATGACACTGTGGAAAGTAGTTATCCAAATGACATGCCCCCAATATGCTATTATGGATGAGTTGGGGTTAAATCTGTAACCCAAATTGGAAAGGTTTCAATACCGCGCCACTGGTAAGGATAAGCTGTGGGTGACCTTCATCTAATAGTGTCCCTAAAAGAGAATGGTGGGCCCCTTATCTGACAGTGCTTAACCACCTCATCAACCCTCATCGAATAGTGTTGATTTCTCAACCTATGCTGGCTGCATAGTTCTAGAATGCAAGGATGACTTATAAGAATCACACCCTCATTTGATAGTGTGTGTTCCAATCTTTGGGTTCACTCGGTGCTAATAACTACTCCAATCTAAATAGACTCTAAATATGAATGAACACTATGCATACCTTAGTTTGTGATTTTGTGAGAATTGACGGTCAAAACCTTCTTGAATTCGATCCCCAATAGAAACCCTAGCTTGTTCTTAAGAGAAACTTGAAAGAAACTAGTATATTTTGGGTGTAGAATACCTAAATCACGTGTTATTAGGTTTAAATAGGGGTAGGAAATTAACCCTTTTAACCCTTGGATGCGTCTTTTAAAATTATAAAAATTTGCCGAACTGGACCTTTAGCGCGACGCAGTGCTATCGTGCTGTGTCATTGTATTTTTTCAATTAGGAAATTGAGGGATGGCGCGACGTGGGTCCATTGCTTTACCACTTTCTTTGTGACCTGAAACTTTGGCGCGACGCAGGGGAAATTATGCCGAGACACTAGAAAATGGATACTTTTGAATTTAGTTCCTGGCGCGACGCGCCATGATCGTGGACCCCTACTGGAATTTTCCAAATTCCATTTCCTTTTGTGGTGCAGCGTGCCACTGACTAATATTTCACTATTTTACGATGGGAACTTAAAATAGTCATAACTTTTGACCCGATTATCGGATTTAGGAGAATCTTATATTGATGGAAAGCTTATTTAATTTCCCACATGAAAAACTGTGAAAATCTTGAAAATTCTTTATAGAATAATCATCATACAATTTAGAAGATAATACTAGACATTCTTGAGATGAAATTAGCTAGGAAAAAGTATGGGTTATTACACCCATGTAAGCAAACTATTTCCTCAATGTACAGCTTGGCATAATCATACCCCAAATAGTTACTTCTCACAGGCAAAAAGTGAGATGACTTGGCCATCCGATCTATAGTCACCCAAATGAAGTCATATTAGTTTCGGGACCTCGGAAGCCCCATGATGAAATCTATATTGATCATCTCCCATTTTCACATAGGTAATGCTATCTCCTCGGAAGTACCACCTGGTATCAAATGTTCCACTTTGACTTGTTGACAATTTAAATATTTAGAAACAAAATCAGCAACATCACGTTTCATATTGTTTCACCAATAAATTGTCT
>NW_025843570.1:0-1477 GCF_002878395.1 Capsicum annuum | reverse complement strand
TCCTCAGTTTAGCTATGGAATCCACTTTATAGATTATTACAGATTACAGAACTCGGAACAACTTTATCTACATATTTACTCAGCTATTTGCATAATTGGTTTTAGCTAAATCCGTATGTTAGTTTTAAATTGGATTTCCAATAAAATGAGCGTAACAAATAAAATGGGAGTAGTATTTAGCACCGAGTGGGAAGTATGGGTTTACCGCATCTTACATCCACGGAATAACGTAGCCAACATAGGTAAAAATTATCAAATTATTTCCATCTCTCTATGGATGATAGATTTATCTTCTGATCGATCACATGGGTAGGTTATACTTCCTGGTAAAAGTATGACACTTCTTCCCAACATGAGGTTTCTTACTTAGGAGGATAAGACGTTTGACTCCATGTTAGCTTACATAGTTTATGTCGGTTAACAGAACATCCCTTGCAAAACAGTTTTTTTTCTTAAAATTTTAAAAGCCTAACAACAATGATTTTAAGATAAAGTATTCTCCTTAATAATAAAGGAAGTACAAAAAAGCTTTTAGAAAACTAAGTGTAAAGGCTCACAAGTTTTACTCAGATTATATCTTGCAGAAAAGATAATAGCTTTCAGATTTTAGATTTTAGATTCAGTAGTGAATTGTTTACACTTAGACAAAATTATTTAAAGGGAGAATACGAGTATAACTTTTAGAACTAAATGTTAAGGCTCACAATATTTATAAAGTATGTTTTTCTTCTTATTTCTACATATTTAAGTAGTTCAGATATTCCAGCTTATATGAGTCATTTACATTTAGTGCATTTTTTTATGAGCGATGATTATGAGATGAAGCTTTACTTATGGATATCACCCACATATACTAAGTACATCCTCAAAGTACTGATCCACATATACGTTTATGTGCTACATTATTTCATAATGTAGGTCCAGGTGCTCAGTGTTAGCAGCATGAGTAGTTCGAGCATCTCCATCTATATTTGATAGTTGGTGAGTCCTCGTATTTTAGAAACTTATTCATTCAGATTTTGCAGTTTATCAGTTTATGAGATTTAGCATTTCCTTTCACACAGTTTGAGTTAGCTGGGGGTTTTTCCCAGTGACTCTTTAGTATTAGTAGTAGAGGCTTGTCAGACTACTAGTTTTGATGCAGATTATTCAGTTTTTGTGTTTCAGATTGTTATATTCGGATTATTCTTTGATGTTACAAATATTTTTCATATTCTAGTATGACTTTTATGTCTATATTTCCATTATTATAAGGTTTAGGCTTAGTAGCATGCAAACAGGGTTAGCTTAAGGGTACTCGTAGTCTTGAGCACCGTGTGACATCTTAGGATCAAATTTCGGGGCGTTACAATAATAGTGACTTGTCAGACTACATATCTTTTAAGTTCAAGGTGTTTGTTTAAGGTTCCAAAGTTAAAAATTAAAATTAATCCATGGAATTGTTTACCTTTGTTTTTATATATGTTATTTCACTTTT
>NW_025843569.1:0-3731 GCF_002878395.1 Capsicum annuum | reverse complement strand
ACTAAAGAATACAAAACTCAATTAGTTGTGCAGTAGAATATCAGCCATAATAGGATAGTCTTCACTTTTCAAAATTCAAGAAAGGACTTCAAAGACAATGGTGGGCATATACATGTAGCTTATGTTTTATGTTAAGTACTGTTGTTAAATTATCTAAATAGCTCTTGACCATCCATAAGCACCACAACACAACAGATAAGAGTAAACATATATCTTACCCCTATCCTTGTGTCACGAGAAAGTATAACAGAGTATACTAAGATAGTAACAATAATCGCTATAAACTACAATATGACACATTTAATCATTCAAGTTGGGTGTACCAGACATAGGATACAATCAAACCTTAAAGAGGATATTTAGGATAGACCACCTGCCATGAATATGAAATCAATAACAATAAACAAAATAATGGAAAATTAAAATACTTCAAGGAACAATATATCCATTCATTCTTACATAAAACTGTTTCTAGATATGGAAAACAAAACCCACAAAAATAACCACTTTCACTGTAAGAACACCTATCTGAGAATACTTTTCACTAAAAAAATAGCCTTTATCCAAAATATAGGAAGCTTAGTGTCAAGTTTCTGTACCCAAGTTGTAAATTTAATCATTACATTGAAGAATATACAGGAATCTTCATCGGTGTACCCTTTTCCAAAAATAATTTAGAAGCCACCAAACTATAAAACTTCCTAATTTTCTCAAAATTAGCCTTAGAAAAGAGTCTAGGATAGTAAAAAGTGCAATAATTGACAGTCATTTCCATATTTTTTCAAAAGGGAACTTATGTCGGAATACTGACATTGAAATGGACAAACTTTTTTCCAAATGAGTAGGAATTCCGTCATTTTATTCCTGCATAAGCACAAAAAAGTATTATAAACTTGAATAAAAAAGTTTATAATGTTTTAAGAGTTAAGCAAGGTAACTGACTAGTTGAAAACCAAAGAAAAATGATTTAAGAAGCCGGAAGGCTTTGCAAACTATGTAGTTATGTACTTATTACAAAACAACAAGCAAGTTTTAAGAATATTTTAGCATCCAGAATGTGTCTCAGTAATCTTTCTAATCTAACATCTAGACCCTTTTATGTAATCTAAAGTAGATATCCTCATATTGTTATTATAAATATGGCATATTATTTTTCTATGAAAATTGATGATAACGTACTGAGTTGGCTGCTCTACTAAAAATGCTAAAGAATTCCACATGGATTACATACACAATGAACTAAATTGAAGTTCATGTGAACACACAGTTTCTAGAATTGCAGGCAGAGTTTGAAGAAGGTGGAAAAGTTGTTGGTGTGACTTTAGAAGGATAAACTGCTAAATGCAACACTAATGATTCTCATTCAGCCCAAGTCATTCTACCATAGAAGCAACTTGGTCGCAAATCAGACATGTATGTTTGTAGTCTTCCCGATAGTGTAATAAATTTATGTATCCTATTGTGTAGTGTAGTATAGAGGGATGTATCTAATAGTGAAAGCTTCTGCATCAGACCAGTAATTGAGTCCTTTTTTTCTTAACAATTATTAAGAAGGGACTGTCACTATCTATTTAAACGTAGACTCCATTACATGTTCGCTAAACCTATTATTCTCTTCAGAGAAACATAAAATATAACAACATGCCGATTGCAGGTACCTGTTCTTTTGTTCCTACTTTCATAATGTCTCTCCAATAGAGAAATATATTGCCTTTGTTTTAATAGATGGAGAAATAGATAATCCCATGAAAGAACTAAAGCCTAGTGCAGACATACATGGGGCTGTCTATGAGATGTTTTATGAAACTTTTGACAGATTCGTACATTCATGTGTTAACAATGGATTTTACTAGGTATGTTGTTCTACTTTCGAGAGAATATCAAAAATTCTAGTGGCTAAAGCTGAAGCAGCTACTTTTAAAGTAACAGAAAGAAATACTGGTACCAACCACCACAACAACATTTCAACAAAGTTTTTCAATTTTACAAATATCTAATAGTTAAAGACCATAAAATCCAACCAAAACATTTCTAAACAATATACAACAATGCTATTTCTCATTTTAAGGAATTAAAGTGTATACATTATCAAAAAAATTGACAATATATCCATTCATTCTTATATAAAACAGTGTCAAAATTTACAAAACAAAACCCACAAAAATAACTACTTTCACAGTAAGAACACCTACCTGAGAACACCTTTCAATAAAAAAGCAGTCTTTATACAAAAAGTAGAAGGGTAAGAACACCTACCTGAGAACACCTTTCAATAAAAAAGCAATCTTTATACAAAAAGTAGAAGTCGATAGTGTCCAAAAAGTAAAAGTTGATGGAGGAACACCTTATACTGTAAAGCACTAAAAATACTATAAGATCAAAATCAACACAATATTTTGGGAAAATGGACCTTAACTCAAAGTATAAAATGGCAAAAAGATGTTTTTCATCCATTTTCGTTACTAACAACTCTGTTTGGATGAAAATTTAACTCAGTGAACCCTAAATACCATTTTCATTACTTACAACTCTATATCGCAGAACAATACCAAGAAAAACCTCTTATTCTACTTCCAATTTCATCCCAGAACTCAGACAAAAGGAAAATAAGTGAAGAAGAAATGGGTTACTTACAACACTTATCCAAATCAATTGTAAGAGAACTCTTAATATTGTTGAATTTTATTGCAAATTTTAGCTGCAAAAGGAGAATGAAACCCTAAGCAGAAGAGATCGAGAATGAAGACGATACTGCTTTTTTTAGAGTGAAAGATGATATGCTAATAACCCTAAAGGACTTTTATCGCTCTTCATTTACTTTTTAAATTATTATCTAATTGTAAGCGGGTATAGTGAATATGTAAAGGGAAAAATACTAGGCTTTTTATTTTTTGTCCAATGTTAACTGTAGCTATAGGTGACCTATAGCGACGGTTCTATTAACCGTTAATATAGGCAAATCTATTAGGATGGTTCACATGAATATGTGATGGTTATTTTGGTTATTTGACCCATTAGACATTATTACTTATTGCAACAGTTAAAATCATCACTATAGATTATCTATGATGACAGTTCTATAACCATCACTATAGAATCGTTACCATAGCCCTTATTTTCAGTAGTGAGATATGCACTAAATCATAAAAGTTCTTAAAAAATACTTGAAAACTGAGGATATAAGTCATTCGCAAAAACATATATTTTCAACCTGGATATACGTCAAAACTATAACTCATAGTGAGATTTATATATCTTGAGATGAAACTAATTCGGTAAGCTGGGAAATATTAGAAACATAAATACTCTGTGAAATTCTCTTGTAAAGATGAACATGCTATAAAAAAGTATTGAGGATCATGTATGAATACGGGGTCTGAAACTATGTAATGAAAACTAACATAAATCATCCACATTTGTAACTAAAATGTAAACTGACATAACTCAAGGATCTAAATATAAAAATATTCTAAGCCCAAATGCATAAACATACAAAACCAAACATAACATGTACTGAGGTGGGCTGTAGAATTGAATGAATTGTATTTGTACAATTAAGAAATTAGATATCTATGTAACTAGATAGTCAAGGTCTGTATATTAAATAACTGATATATGTTTACTAAATAACTGATATTTGTCTACTAAACAACTGATATCTGCTTACTGAATAACTAATAGCTGAATATGGATTAGGTAAAATTGAACTATACTTAGTGTTAATAAGTGGA
>NW_025843568.1:0-2317 GCF_002878395.1 Capsicum annuum | reverse complement strand
GAAAGTAGATATGAAGATTATAGTTGACGACTAGTCTGATAAGTCGCTAGCTTTATGAAAAGCCATCAGAGATGTCGTTAGTTGAAGGAGCTGAAGTAAAAAGTTGACGACAAAACCTGATAAGTCATCAAATTTCTGATAGGCCGTCAGATCAGGTCATTATCTGTAGGTAGCAAACATAAATTTGAAAAAGGAGTTGACGACTTGGTCTTATAAGTCGTCAACTCTCTGATAAACCGTTAGAGAAGGTCGTCAACTATGCACGAAAAATCTGGGATTTAAAATTTGACTCCAAAATTATCTTGAGTATTTAAGGGAAAGTTTTAGTTTATAAATAGCATCTTGAAACTTAAGTGAAACAATAGCTTTTCAATAGTTTTTCACTGAATTTTTTGAATTAAGTTTTTGGGATTATTATTGTGATTTTGAGAATTCTCTATTATTTAGAAGGAGGAATAATCATATATCTTCATCGTTTGTAAGTTAACAACTATCGAATTATGAATTCAATAAATTTTGTTACATTTTATTTCTTTAGTAGCTAATTTTCTTAACCCAAGTTATGGGATCTAGGAGTATGGTCTTGTAAATTCATTAGTTGATCAATATTCTAAAGGTACAATGAACTTATTGATGATTCTTCTATTGTGCATGCTGTCTATTGGTTGGAAACAGTAGACCAAACCTAATTATTGATTTGCTTGAAGTAAGAAATCAATCTAATAGGAAGTGAATTATCAATGGGGATTTGGAAGTGTTAAACTTTTATTTAATGATTAACTCTGTAACAAGGTTAATTAACTCAAGATAAATTTTGGTTAGGTATACAGATTTCCTAAGTTCAAAAGAATTAGGTAATTGAATGTTTAAATAGGTCGAGAGATATTTAGATAGTGCTTTGATACTGTTAGTCTGTTGTTACTACATATTATAAGAATATTGAACCATAACTAGTGTATATCAAGTACCAATACTTATAGGGAACACAACTCTGGTTTTCCCATAACATTAATTTGAAGCATTGAAATAATAGTTGCAAATTGTACAATTAAAATGAATAATAACTTTTGTGTAATCTTTGAAACCCCCATTTATAGGAAGATATTAACTATTAGTTGATTGACTCATGAATAACTTAAATTAACACCAAATTCTTTGTGCGATTCAACCACAACCTAGTTGTGTTATATATTTGACAACAACTGCTTACTCTCTCAAAAAAGAGGTGTAATTTGGGCGTATTAAATTATGGCGCCGTTGCCGGGGAATAATGTCATCAATTGAGTATATTTATGATAATTGACTCATAGTTAAGGTTTTATAAATTTTACATTTATTTGTTGTTTTTCGTTTGTTATAGATTCTGTGTTGTATATGCAACGAACAGAAGTTTAGGGGAACCACTATTACCTTTCAATCTAGAACCACAGTTAATTGAAAGATTGGTAAATAACAAGAAGCAGACAAACTAGCTTCTATGTGTAGGGCTCAGTTAAATCAATAAAACAATAGTCAGCCGGTGCGTCATCCTAATCCAGATGATGAGGACTTCGGAGATGATCATTTGTTAGATCCTGCTATTCAAAGGCATGCATAGAATGTAGCTGCACCTGTGAACTATAATGTGAACAAAAATTATCTTTTCAGAGCAAGAAAAGATCGAAAGCCTGTGCAATTTGATATTGAGGAGGATGGAGACAAAATGGTTGGAGTAGGTGCAACAGGAGCTATTATTCCTCCACCTTTGGCACCATGCGATAAGTACAACATCTCGATCACTATGATTCAACTGCTTCATCTTAATGGGCTATTTGGTGCACTTCTGGGTGATGATCCAAATATACATTTAGTGAATTTTATCACTATTTGCAAGTCTTTCGATAACCCAAGAGTGAGGTAGAATGCCATTCGGCTGTGCCTATTCCCATTATCTCTATCGGGGAAGGAAATACTATGAATTAATGGATTGACTCCTAATTCTATAACAAATTGGAGGTAGTTGAAAGGATTTTTACTAGAAAGGTTCTTTCAGCCATCTAGGATGTTACATTTGAGGGAAGAGATCAGTAATTTCTGGTAACTCCCAACTAAAGCTCTCTATGACACTTGGGAGAGTTTTCAGAAGAAGTTGATGCAGTATCCCAATCATAAAATTATTAACGTACATTTGAAGGAGACTCTTTATAGAGCCTTGAATTATATCATGAAGCTGGTTATCGATAATGCTGTAGGAGGAGCATTTATGGATCTTACCTTTCCAGAAGCTTCTGAAATGCTTTATAGAATGACCAAATAGAGTAGAGCTTGGCATACTAGG
>NW_025843567.1:0-7565 GCF_002878395.1 Capsicum annuum | reverse complement strand
CACGACAACCAAAACAAAATTTCATAGCACCGGATGAAGAACAACTTGTCCATGTTTAGTAGATCTTTAAAGAGTGAGTCTGTCAAAGTAATAACCTCACCCCCCTTAGGATTATTGATACCAATACTTAAATTGTTGATGTATTTGTTGAGATCTGTACCCATAACAATTTTTTGTATTTCATTTATTCGTTGATTTATTTCAGCTAATTTCTGAAGGCTTCAATTTATTTTATTTTTTTCTTTGGATTTGAACTTATTAATTGAAATGGAACACTAGATTCAAATATTATAATAGATAATGTATCTGTAACAACAGACGATACATCTATTGGAAAATATCAAACAGATTTAGACATATGTTGCAACAGGTAGGTAAACTGTTGGAAATTATCAAACAAGTCTTTCCACTGTTACAACAGATAGACTTAGATAAAAATATCGACATAATTCAACAGATGACCAACTCATTGCAACAGATAAACTATATATTAGAATAGGTAGAATATCTGTTAAAGCATATGGACAATCTATTGCATTATAAAAATTCAACATTCATTAGACATAAAAAAAATTGCCACTATATGTAAAAAAGTGAAAGTGACTTGAAATAAAAAAGGTGGAACTCATCGACAAAGTTCAGTTTAAACATCTAAAATAAAATAGGCATCAAGTAGACAGTGTTCAATTTAAACACATAAAATAAAATAGGCATCAAATGTATCAGTTTGTCACTTTTTACCCTGTTGGCTGCTCGCGTGTAACTCACGCAGCCAAGGCTCGTTGAACCCCCATTTTTGCTGATTTGGCCCCCAACAATTATTTTTCTCCCATTGTCTTATATATTCACCATCTTCCTAAAATTTAACCCAAATTCCCAAATCTTCTTTTTCTTCTTCATCTTTTTTTCTCTATCCAAATTCATCTCGATTATTTATATTTTTCTGCGTATTTTTTTTATTTTTTCCAGCTGAGCTTAACAATGTCGAGCTCATCTTCCACTGTCTTTTGTGACAAAAATTTTTGATATTGTAAGTGTGGTCGTGAAGCTCTATTGAAGACTTCTTGGACTCAACAAAATTCAGGTCGTAAGATTTTTACTTGTAAGATTTCAAAGGTAATATTTTTTTTATTTAATTAGTTGATTACTTATTGACTTATATTTATTTTGTAATTGTGGTCTTGTTTTTGTAGAAGTTGGGTGGATGTGATTACTTTAATTGGTATAAAGAACGACACCCTTCACAAGCAAATCGTGTAATCTGAGGTTTGTTGAAGAAAGTCAAGGCTTTTGAAGACAAACAAAATCGAGCAAGAAGATACTACAATATTGGCATTATTGCTACTGGTTTGGTGGTGTTGGGCACATAGATATTCAAGCCTAATTGCTGAAATTTTCATGGTGGTGTATTTGTATTTACTATTGGTTTAGTGTTGTTGAGCACATACATATTCAAGTGTAATTGTTGGAAAATATCAAACAAATTTAGAAATATGTTGCAACATGTAGGTCATCTGTTGAAAATTATCAAACAGGTCTTCTCACTGTTTCAATAGATAAGACTATATCAGCATAATGCAACAGAGGACAAACCTGTTGCAACAGATAAACTATCTGTCAGAACAGATAGAATATATTTTACAACATATGGACAGTCAGTTGCATTGTGAAAAATTCAACTATCGTCAGACAAAAAAAATTTCCCCTATATGTATGTATGTAATGTAATGTAAAGTATAAAAAGTGAAGTGACTTGAAATGAAAAAAAATATTATTTCGCAGGCTCTTCTTTATAGACAGGTTCCAAGCGTCCAGTTAGTACCCCATAAGCCCAGACCTCTTGCATGTTTACCACAACGTTGTCATACAAAAAAGTGATTGTCTCAGCAATTTCTGTGCCGGTCAGTAAACATTCAATGTGTGCAAGAGCGTGCGACCCGTACGTAGCAACGGTTTTATTTTTTGGAAGATTCATGTCCTTGTTTTGACCTTTAAAATCCCATGGCTGCTTTATCAACACTTTCGTTGGCAAATAATCCATTAGTTTACTCTGCCTCAATAAGCTGGGGAACAACTCCAACAGTGGCTGCATGTAAGTAAAAAAATTAACCTCGTCCAAGACAGGTAAGTTGCAGTCATAAACCTTGATCTTCCCCTCCCCGAGAAGTATCTCAGAATCCCTATAATGTATGTTTTCCACGTTTATGACTCCAAGAATCCTCTTTGCCTTGGTCCAGCTCTTGCCGTATGGATTTGGCCCCTCCCCTCTAATATATTTTATTATTTCTTCATTTCATTGGAACCCAAAAAGTAACAAATAAAATCCCTTGCCACCGGCAGTTGATGCTAGGTTACTGAGATAATCATACCTATCCTTGAGATTCTTGTAGAAGTTGAGGTCCATTATCCTATCGAAAATATCATAAGCTTTCGGGTAGGCTAATTGTCTGCCCCTCATGAGGCAGAAAATTTCTTCAACATACTATGATATAAGAAGTCAATTTTTAAATAGGTTAGTAATTGTAAAGAAGGAAAACATAGTGAAAGATACAATGGATGGTCCATTTATTGCAGAAGCTTCTCTGAATCTATTCACAGATTACCCATCTAACATAACTTATGCAAGAGATGGGTAATATATTGCAACAAAACCTCCACAAGTTGCACCAGAATACACATATGTTGTAATAGATGAAAAGTAGATTAGAAGGCTAGGTTAGGAAAAGTAAACTTACCCTGTCCACGTATTGCGTACACATATCTATCATACTTCTGAAGTCTTCGATGAAAAAGGTCTGGATGGGGTAATCTTTTGAGCCTTTCTTAGACCATCGCAGATTTCTCTTCTCTTTGGCACCAAGTTCCATGTATATGTCCACCTTCTTGAATGGACCCTGAACTTCAACAACTTTTGGAAATAGAAGAGTTGGAAATGGAAGAGTTGCAATTTTTTTAGATTTTCGATTAGAGAGTACTTGGATAATTGCTCTTTTCTTCCTCCTAACCACCGTTGTAGGAGTGTATGACTCCCTCACCTTCTTGAATGGTATGACACCCCTCTTGGATTTTAATTCCTCAACAGCTTTAGTTAATCTTGTATGTCCTTGCACTCTTCGCATTTGCAATAAGAACATGAGGGTGAAGAGAGGTAAGAGGGATCAGTGTAAGGGTGAGAGGAACCTGTGTAATGAGGAGAGGGACCCATGAGAGGTGTGTTTTCAAATATATTTATTTTTTCTCGAGTATCAACATGCACAACATCATGACTGGGAGTAGCATCAACATGCCTCCTACCAATATCAACTTCACCAGCACCACCCCTAGAAGAAGCTCCTAGATATGTTATAGTAGTTTGGTCACGAAGATCCTCAACACTAGGCTGACCTTACCTAGCTGATTTTCTTATGGCTGTTGCTCCAACCAATTCCTTCTTTATTAATGATGTTTTGGCCTTTGACCGAACATTTTATATTTTTTTAAGGGATAATTATACGTTTTTAGCAACTTTTATTGTATTTGATACTGGGCTTTAGTGTTTTCAGGTCAAGGATGTAGCTGGAGAAGAAACTTAGAAGAATAGCAGAATAAGGTCACTGGTGGTCAAATTGGTAGACCGTCAGCCAAGTGACGGACCGTTAAGGTTAAACAGAAAGGACCAAGTGGATGAATCCTGCGATGGTCTAAGTAATGGACCGTCGGACCTTTGATGGATCGTCAACTTGGCTGTTAGACTGAAATAGAGAATGACTCCTTAAGTGATCAAGCGACGGTCCACACGATGGACCGTTAGGCCAACAAAGGCCCGATAGCATTACCGTCAATCCTTAACAAGAAGTAGCACTTCAGGACCATCAATAAAAGTTCACGTGACGGACCGTCAGGATTTCGACGGGCCATCAACATGATCGTCAACTTTGACGCGGCTTTAATGAGTTCAATTTTAAAATCCTCAGTATCTGGGAACATATAAATACCCAAATTAGGTTTTACTTAGGTATCTTTATCATATTTCCATCTTTGAGACTTATTGTAAGGTAGTATTCTCTGAGATTCAAGCTACAATTATGGATCTAGCCATTTTATTCTTATTTTCAGTGAAGATTCAAGAACAATTTTTGTAACTTTTGTAAGTAATTCTCTAAATTTATTTATGAAGAACAAAATGACTTCTTTTTCTTCTCTTGAGATGTGTGGCTAATCTCCCATAACTAGGGTTATGGGAGCCTTGATGTGAATAGCAACTGATTGGGGTTGTGAAAACACTTGATTTCCATTCTTAATTATGATTGTATAAACCCTTCTTCATATTAATAACCTTTCTTGGTTGCAAACTTGAAGGGTGAGCCCAAGAACATCACTTGTTTGAGTAGAAAAGTGTATGTTAGGAAAAGAAAAGGTTTACATAAAATCCAAGGGCTTTAACCTTTAAATTATGGGTTGATACCTTAATGGGATCAACCTACATGAGAGACTAGTTGAATAACTTAATGCATTCTTTAAGTTTGAAAGAATTGAAGGATAAACTATCCATTTAGGTTGAGAAACAAATGGGTAAACTTTAGATTCAGTAACTCTTACAATTGAAGTTATAATTTGAAAATTTAATATAATTTACAACCCCGACTGCTTGAACATCTTGGTGAGAATAACTCTAGTTTGTCTTCTCTCATTGAATTAATACTTGGAATAGAACTCACTAGCTAGAACTCAATTTACTACAAACATCTGAATATTGTTGACAAGTCAAAACCCCCTTTACTCCGGAACCTTTGATCAATAGTCTATTAACAACCATAACGCTTAGTTTGCACATTATTCCCTGGGGGATTCAACCCCAACCTAGCTGGGTTCTATATCTGACGACAATTGCTTACGCTTTCTAATGAGAGTTATAATTTGGACATATCAAATTTTATGCCGTTGTCGGGGAATATAGTTGTCACTTAAGTTTGTGATTGTTAATTGACCTTTGGTCAAGTTTCCCAAATTTTATCTTTATTTGTTGTTTTTGTCCTTTGCAGGGTAATTGTTGTGTATGCCAGGTACAAGGAGGTCAAGTGAATCGTTATTACTAGTACATCCAAAACCTCAATTAATTAGCAGAATGACTGATCAACAGGAAGCAGATAGACTAGCCACCTTGGCTAGAGCACAAGTTAATCAACAGAATAATGTGAAACTAGCAAGTGTCCTAATCCTGATGAGAAAGATTTGGGGGATGATGATCTAATCAACCCAACAAATAGGAGACGTGCTGAGGACGTAACAGTACTAGTGAATAGAAATCGGGCAGCTAGGCAAGAGAAAACCGCCAACCTGTTGTATAATTTGCACCTGATGAAGAAGATGACACAGACTTGGATGAGGCTGGTGTAACTGGAGCAATTATTCCACCACTATTGGCACCCATGGTGAAGTTCAACATAACAACTACCATAATACAAGTGCTTAATCTCAAGGAGTTGTTTGGAGAACTTCCAGAGGATGACCCGAACATGCACTTGGTGAACTTCATCAATATTTATAAATCCTTTGAAATCCTTGGGGTTGGAGAGAATATAATTCATCTTCGGTTATTCCCATTGTCTCTGTCTGGGAAGGCAATAATGTGGTTGAATAAATTGGCTCCCAATTTTATAATAAACTGGAGGCAGTTGAAAGGAGCTTTTCGAGAAAGGTTCTTTCTGCCCTTTAGGATGTTGCAGTTAAGGAACAAGATTAGTAACTTCAAATAATTACCAAATGAGGCACTACATGAGACTTGGATGCAATTCAAGAAGAAGCTAACACAGTGCCCTAACCACAAGATGATCGATAAACACTTGATGAAGATATTCTACAAAGCTCTAAACTTCATCACCAAACCAACTGTAGGCAATGCTATAGGGGGAGAATTCATGGAGCTTACTTTTACTGAAGTTGTGGACATGTTAGAAAGATTGACTAAGACAAGTAGAGATTGTCATGCCAGGGATTCTGTGGTAGCAAGCCCTATTATATCTTGCGGTATGACTGTGGAGCAACATAAAAGAGAAAAGGAAAATGATTAAGATATGGCGCACATAAAGACCCAGATGGATATGCTCACTAAGCATATGCTATCTGGGAAGACTGAAAAGGTGAAGGTTGTTGGTTCATAAAGTAGAGCTAAATCTGATTCTAAGGAGGTGGCCAACTATCTAAATAATCAGGGTGGTTTTTGAGGCAATAGCTAAGGGAATCAAGGTTGGAACTATTACGACAAAACTGGTTACAAAGATAGGGATCAAGGGAGCTGGAAGAATAAGAATGATAGGAGTAGGTTATATGTACCTCCTGGAAGCCATGATAATGCTTCCCCCAGTTCAGGTAAGATGTCTATGATTGACATGATGGAAAAGCTATTAAAAGGAGAGGAATCAACAAATATTGGTATGACAACGATGAAGAGTGATTTATCCTCTATGATCCAGCTGGTGGATTCGCACTCAACCTCTATAAAATAGTTGGAGCAATAAATAAACCAATTTTCAATGGCATTCAACCAAATAAAGAGTGGTACTTTACCAAGCGAAATAGTGCAAAACCCTCAGAATAATGGCTCTTGCATGACAGTTACCATACCACTTAGAGTGGTAAAGTATTATCGAGCCCTTCTATAGGTAGATTTGTGATTGATGATACAGTTAAAGAAGTTAGGAAAGATGAAGAAAATTGTCCAGTGGAGTCTGAGAAGCTGGATGGTAATGACACTCTATCTAACCATCGGTAGGTTGATGAGTTAGAGAAAAGAAAGGGAAAGGAGAAGGAAGCAGTGGTTACCACTCTCCCAAAACCACTACCCCCTTCCCTCATCAATTGAAGAAGAAGGCTGATAACACAAAGTTTAGCAAATTCATGGTGATACTGAATTAAATTATAGTGAATATACCTTTAACGGAGGCACTAGAGCATATACCTGGATACGTTAAGTTTATAAAGGACCTTGTTACAAAGAAGAGAATAGTGAGCTATGAAATGGTAGATAATCTTCACCATTGTGGCGCTATTTTGACAAAATCCTTGGTGCAGAAGAAAGCGGACCCGGGAGCATTCACCATCCCTTGTACTATTGGGCCGCTTGATTTTGCTAAGGCCTTATGTGATCTCAGAGCAAGTATTAACCTGATTCCACTTACTGTGTATAAGAAGTTGGGTTTGAGGGATCCTATACCCACAAATATGCGACTAGTGATGCAGATAAGTCAGTGAAGCAGCCAGTGGGGATATCGTATAATGTGCTAGTAAAGGTGGCCATCTTTATTTTCATATGGATTTTGTTATTTTGGATTGTGAAGTGGATTTCAAGGTACCCATAATTTTGGGTAGATCTTTCCTCGCAATCGGAAGTGTGCTTATTGATTTACGGGTGAATAAGCTCTTGTCCAAACTAAATAATGAGGTAGTTCAGTTTGATATATGCCATTCTATGAAGCAGCACAAGGAGATAAGTGTTTTCTCTATCGTTGATGTTTATTATGAAGATAAACAAGAGGTGCTGATTAAGGAGAAATTTACTGTTGAGACTCTAGCTGCAGTCTTGATGA
>NW_025843566.1:0-6444 GCF_002878395.1 Capsicum annuum | reverse complement strand
CGGGGCTACTTAGGTGGTTGGTGGTCATGGATAGTGCTATGCTATACCAGCCAGACCTGAGGTAGAGGCTTCAGATGCTGTGATCACAGGTATTATCCCTATTTTTTTAGATTTTTTTATCTATGCTATTAGACCCAAGGTTGACATTCTCTTACATGTCTGCATATTTTGCTTTGGGTTTTAATTTTGTTAGTGAGCCTCTTGCCATTCCTATTCGTGTATCTACCCCTATAAAAAATTCTTTAGTGGTGGATCGAGTGTACTGATCTTGTGTTGTGACTTTTACTAGGCGTGCGAATTAGGTAGATTTACTTGTATTAGATATGATTGATTTCGATGCTGTTTTGGATATGGATTGGTTGGCTACTTATCATGCTGTCCTAGATTATTTTCCTAAGATGTTGAATTTTGCATCACCGTGTGTGTCGAGGATTGCTTGGAAGGTTGCACTTAATTAAGGTCCCAAGAGGATCATATCTTATGTTTAGGATAGTAGATTGGTTAATAGGGGTTGTTTATCTTACTTGCCTTATATTCGTGATACTAGAGTTGTTTCTCCTTCTTATCTGGATTCTATTCTTATTGTTCATGAATTTATAAATGTGTTTCCTATGGATTTGCTTGGTATTTCTCAAGTTTGTGATATTGATTTTTCTATTGATGTTAAGCTAGGCACCAAGCCCATTTCTATCCCTACTAGTAGGATGGCCCTAACCAAGTTGAAGGATTTGAAGAATCAGTTACAGAAGTTATTGGATAAGGGATTTATCTGACCTAGTGTATCTCGTTGGGGTTCACCTATTTTGTTTATGAAGAAGAAGGATGGTCTATGCGTATGTGTATTGATTATTGGTAGTTAAACAAGGTGATGATTAAGAAAAAAAATCTTCTTTATCGGGTTGATGATTTATTTGATATGCTTTAGGGTGTTGTGGCATTTTCAAAAATTGGTTTGAGATTCAGTTATCACCAGTTAAGGATTAGTTCTTTGGATATTCCAAAGATAGCTTTTCAGACTCGATATGATCATTATGAGTTCTTGTTCATGTCCTTTGGGTTGACCAATTCCCCTGCCACTTTCATGAAGTTGGTAAACCGAGTGGTTTAATCGTATCTTGACTCCTTTGTTATTGTATTTATTGATCATATCTTGGTTTATAACAAGATTTAGGCTGAGCATAAGGGGAATTTGCAATTTGTGCTTCCGAGATTGAAGAATGAGAAGTGGTATGCCAAGTTCTACAAGTATGAGTTTTGGTTGGAGTCTTGTTTTCTTTTGTCACATAGTGACTAAGGAGGGTATTATGGTTGATCCAACCAAGATTGCAGTGGTTCGTGATTGGGCTAGATATATTTCTCTAATCGAGATTCACAGTTTTTTGTCTTGGTAGGTTATTATCTACAAATTGTTAAGGGTTTCTCATCCATTATAGCTCCGTTGACCAAGTTGACTTAGAAGAATATTTCTTTCCAATGGTCAAATGCTTGCGAGGAAAGCTTTGAAAAGCTTAAGGATTTGTTGACCTCAGCTCCTATATTGACTTTGCCTAAGGAGAGTGAGGCTTTCACCATCTTTTATGGTGCTTCAGGTGCTGGGTTAGGTATTGTGTTGATGCAGGAAGGTAAGGTGATTGCTCATGCATCTCGACAGTTGAAGTCCTATAAGAGTAATTACCCTACCTATGATTTGGAGTTGTACGCGATTGTTTTTCTTTAAAGTTATGGAGGCACTACTTATCTAGAGTCTGTTTTGAGATTTTCTCAGATATCATAGCCTTTAGTACCTTTTCACCCTATGATATCTTTAAATGAGGAAATGTCATTGGCTTGAGTTTCTTAAGTATTATGACATAACTATTTTCTATCATCTAGGCAAGGATAATGTGGTTGCAGATGCCTTGAGCTACAAGTCAACTAGCATGGGTAGCTTGGTGCAACTTTTGACCCAGGAGATACCTTTGGCCTTAGAGGTTCAGTCTTTAGATAACCAGATAGTTAGGCTTGATATTTCAACTCCTGAGTGTGTTTTGGCCTTTGTGGAGGCTACATCTTCTTTGATGAAGCAGATTTAAGCTCATCAGTTTGATGAAGCGAGATTGAGATTGATTCAAGATAAGGTGTTGAGTAGTCATAAATTGGATGGTCTTTTGAGGATTGGAGGTCGAGTTTACGTGTCAAGAGTGGGTGATTGGATTATATTGATTTTGGAGTAGGGCCATTATTCCAGGTGTTCCATCCATCTAAGAGTGACTAAGATGTATCATATCTTAAGACAACATTATTGGTGGGGTGGTATGATGAAGGAAGTAGCAGATTTTGTAGCTCGTTGCCTTTGTTTCCAACATGTGAAGGTTGAGTATTTGAGACCTAGTGGATTGCTTCATAGATTACCCATTCTTAAGTGAAAGTGGGAAAAATCAGTATGGATTTTATGATCGGGTTGCCTTGCACTTCCCATGTATCTGATAATGTTTGGGTCTTCATGGATTGATTAACAAAGTATGGGCATTTCCTTCTGGTGCAGGTCTCCTTTAGTGCTGAGAGGCTGGCCATATTCATATTCGTGAGCTTGTGCGACTATATGCCTTTAGAAGACTTTTTAGGTTGAGTTGGCTATGAGAGTTGACCTTAGCAAATATTTCACCCCTACACTGATGGTCAGTCAGAATGGATTATCTAGGTTTTTGAGGATATGCTCCATGCATGTGTGATGGATTTTGGTGGCTAGTGGTAGCAATATTTAGCTTTAGCAGAGTTTGCATATAATAATAGCTACTATTCAAGTATCGATATGGCTCTTTTTAAGGCATTGTATGGTAGATGTTGTTGCTCTGTATTTGGTTGGTTTGATGTTTCTGAGGTTATACCTTGAGGTACAGATTTACTTCATGAGTCCTTGGATAGTGCCCGGATCATCCAAGATAGAGTTAAAGTGGCTCAGAGTAAGCAAAAAAATTATGATGATTGTAGACTTCTTGACTTGAGATTTGGTGTTGGTGATCATGTTTTTCTTTGAGTTTCACCCATGACGGGTGTGATGAGATTTGGGAGGAAGTGCAAGCTTAGCCCTAGTTATATTAGTCTATTTGAGATTTTTTAGACTATAGGTGATGTGGATTATGAGTTAGCTTTGCCCCCAGTTTTATCAGTCGTTCATTAAATTTTTCATGTTTCCATACTTCGCTGTTACATTCTGGATGTATCTCATCTCATTCGTTGGGAGTCAATTCAGTTAGATGAGCGATTGTCTTTTATTGAGGAGCAAGTCTTTATTTTTGCTAGGGATGTTAGAAGGTTGTGTTCTAGAGTTATCCTTGTGGTTAAAGCCCAGTGGCGACATCGACCTATAGATGAGGCTACTTGGGAGGTCGAGTCTAATATTCATGATTCTTTGCCCCAACTCTTTGTTGATTCAGGTATTTCTCTTGCCTTTAGTTCGAGGATGAACTAGATTTTAGTAATGGATGATGTAATGACCAGAAATTTGGATAAAATATATGTGTTTGTGTAATTTGACTATTTACCCCTCATAGTTACATTGTGGTATTTTTGGGATATGGGGGTGATTGACACAGTTCCCAATGCATTTTGATGCCATTTATGCGATATTGTAGTTTTTGGTGGCTTCAAGAGCCTAATATGTGATTTCAGTGGATATTTTTTGATCCATGCAACAGATGACAAAACAGACTCCGCCAGCAGATTTGAAACATCGATTTTAGGGTGGTAGCATGTTTGGTCTAGTTTTATGTCTTTTAAATCTTATTTCGACCTTTGGTTTGGAAAGTTATTGTTTTGAATTACGGGGTTCAACTTTATGAAAACAAAGCTTTTTAAAAATCTAATATCTCTATTTAGCTCGAGAGTCAAATTTGATATGGTAGCATATTTCATTTACATTCACAAGATTTTAGATGAATCTCGTTGGGCCCATGGGGACTCGGAATGATCCAAAAGCCCAGTTGGTGCACCAACTATCTGGTGTAACAATGATCACGAGATGGTACCACAATCATGATAGGGCCAGTAGACTCAATGTCTGATCGCGACACTCTATCCGCGATCACAATATCCGAGTTAGATGAGGCACCATGATTGCAACTTGTAATCCATGATTGCGGGTACTGAGTATAAATACCCATGTTTCATCATTTTTACTGTTTTTGATACACGGAGCTTAGGATTTCATGGTTTTGAGCAACTTTCTCTATTTGTAATCTTGGGTAAGCTCCATTACACCTATTTCTATTAGCCTCATAAGTCTACATTTTACAATTGTCATATTAACAAGTGTATCTTTTCAGGACATTGAAAACTGTTAATATTGGAAGATAAAGGAAGCCAACTCCAGGACATCAGGAATGGAAGGATATCCACGGTATCCAAGCAATTCAATCACAAATGAGAATAAATAGAAGGAGAATCTCAGTACCAAATGTCACGAAAAATCAAATCAAGATATTGGAAGAAAGCAGAGTATCTCACCTGAAGATATGGAGGATCACGACATTCAAATAGTATGGCAAACAGATCAATCAAATATCATAGAAATAAAAGAAGGATCACAATCCCAGAATCACGGTAGACCAAATCAATCAAGATAAGTTTTGACAAATCAGATCAAGAAAAAGAAGAGAAGATCACGAGTACATTTGTAGAGGCATCAATCTCTACAAAACCAAAAATAAAAATAGAGCATGTTCATATCTAACATGGACGTGATCCAAAGCAGTAAATGGACATATCATACGACACATCCCTCAGTCAAGAAATCAATTTACAGCCTTGATTGAGAAGAAATCTATTAGGTTTTCTTATGAAGTGTAGCAGCCGAGACTATAAGAGATGAAGACTGAAGACAAATAGTTTTCACGCAACTTTAAGCAGAGAATTCAAAGTGTCTCAATCTTAGTCTCACAAGGCTTTGTAACTTTTAATTTACAATTTTTATATAAAGAGTAGGATCAAGTCAACTTTGTAACATCAACTGAAGATGTGTCACAAGATCTGAAGAGAAAAATAAGTCTTCAAAACTTGTTTCTTGTCATTGTGCTTGAGCTCAACATTCAACAATCTCAGGAATCTTTGAAACCTAAGGGGACTAGAAAGAGGCACCACATTGGTGTTCTGAACCAGGATAAATCTTTGTGTTATTACTTTATGTTTTGTTATTTACTTGTTTAATTTTTGTAAATCTAATATTTTTGTAAAGTGAATTGATCTACATGCAAGTCGACTGTGAGTCAGTAGTCGACTCACAGAAAAATTTCAATTCACCCCCCCCCCCCTTTTGAATTTCAATATCAACTAATTTCTTCCATCTTTATCTTTAGATTCTTATTTTAATTTGAATTTAAAAGTGAAAATTGAAGGGGTTTTGGCCTCGGAGGACTGAAATTGTATGTATTTATATTAAAACCCAAATTCACCCCTTTTCATTTGAATAATATTCCTAATCCTATAATTACTAGTTTTTCCTCAATTTCATCTTCAAAACAACTTCAATCTTTGATTTTAAAACAGATTTCAAAAGTTTTTACCCGGTAAAGTTTAAAATAGCTTTTATTTGATTTGGACCTCATTTTAAATCATTTATTGGGTTTTCATCTGTAAACTCTTAAAATCATAGAGAACACATTTTTGAAATAAAGTTAAGATTTTGCCCTTCTGTTTCAAAAACCTATTTTGGGGGTCCGTTTTGACCCTAAACCTAAAATAGGAAATATAGGTGTTGTTGTCTTCCTTTTGATGCATAGATTCTATATTCTAATGTTGTAGTTGATTTTGGGTCCGTTTGTGAGGTGTAAGTCTTTGGGTTTAAAGTGTAGCGGACTAGTTTTGGCCTTCGAGGTAGGTTATGGCTTAACTTTTTCAGACTGTGCTAGGTAGTTAATTTGTATACAAACTGTATTTTAAGTGGATGAAACTAATCATGAAATTGTCTATTTTAATGTGTTGTGCCCGTTGGGGGCCTATATATAATGTAATTGTTAGTTGTTGAGACATTATGTGATATGTGTGACCACATGAGGTCCTATCTGATATTGATAGCTCTATATACATGATGGCAATTGTGTCTTGTTGATGAAAAAGGTGTGTTGTGGTACCATTTGTGTATTTTAATGTATTCATACTTTATTGGCATATGAAATATATGGAAATTCATGAATGGTTAGAAATAATGAGCAGATATTTTCCTCACATGATTGTGAAAATAGTCACTGTGGTTGGTTGTTGAAATACTCATTTTTGTTGGTTGTGAAAACACTTATTGTGATTGATTGTGAGAATACATCCTCATATCATACTCATTCATGCAACAATGGTACCATTGTGGAAATATTGAGAAATACTGATAACACCTTTTGTAAAACCCTCCCCGAGGGATGCGCTAGGGAGGAGATATTATGCCATCTTATAAAACCCTACCTGAGGGATGTTCCA
>NW_025843565.1:0-1378 GCF_002878395.1 Capsicum annuum | reverse complement strand
TTCAGCTCCCTCTTTTGAGAAAATTAGCTCCCAATAGCATTTTTATATCTCTTAACATTAGATTGTGTATTAATATAATGATAAGTCATTCACTGCCATGCATATTGCGGATAAGATTCCGATTTTAAAAAAATAGATAGGCTTTGTGTCCGAGATTTGAAACTCTATAGGTTAAATTTCCATCACTTTTTTAAGAAGATGTTGAAGTTTAAAGGGGTTTGATCGACTTGCGTTAAGGTTATCTTGCTTGTCGTTTCTGCTTTGGCTAAAGTTGCACTTAAACACTCACTCCCCACTTTGATGCCTAAAGTCATTATTTTGAAGAGAAGATCGATCAATTTCTAGTTTGTCAAAAAAAAAAATTCAATTCTTTGAATAGTATAGAAAATGTTAGAATCTTCAACTAACAGATCCTCGCTACCCAGATTTTGAAGTCAATCTCATGCATTTTTAATTTATAGTCATCCTTGGTGATGTCCTTGAACTATATGACGTTATTTAATTCCGTTAATTTCATCTAGTATTACTTAATTTTCCTAATGTGTTGCTCGACTCATTCGGTTACAAGTTATGTTTCGTTGTTCATTTATTTTACGCAAATTTAATTACTAATCCTTTTTCTTTTCTTTTTTATGTACACTCGGGAGTTGGGGTTCCACAACGGAACTTATTTTTTTTTTGACCCAAGCATCAGGTCAAGCACTACTAGGATCGCAGAGCCTCAGAGTCGCGAGAATTAAGAGATTAAGCCTCTAAATAGAGTCTAGTATTTCTTACCTATGGTTAATTTGTGTTGATTTTTTATATAACTAACTCTTATTGTTGAAGTTGTTGGATTATTGAGCCTATGATTGCTTTATTATTCATATTTTCTTCGTAGGAGTGGCTTTAATTTTCGCAAATAACGCATGGTTATTACTGGATAAAGTACATTTTCAGAACTTACCATCAATACTCTTAAATGAGATTAGCATAGCAACCATCACATTTTTCTTAAACATCTAACAAAAATAAAAAATGGAATTTTAGTGTCAACTTAGCCGACAAATAAGTTAGTAAAATTCAGCTTTTTGAAAAGGAATCACCCGCTAATTTTAACTTATTTGTTACGCTATTTTATCTTTTCAATGCTTAAATTTTCAGTTTTCAGGTTTAAGAAAATAAGGTGTATATATATATTCATCCGCTACCGCGTACAAGGTATATCATTTCATACAATAATTATTTTGTTACTATTTTTGACAATTATTATTATTATTATTATTATTATTATTATTATTATTATTATTATTATTGTCATATCGAAACTGTCATCATTATTTTAATTCATCATTATCATTATTATTATTGTTATTACTACTGTTATTATTATCATCAT
>NW_025843564.1:0-9181 GCF_002878395.1 Capsicum annuum | reverse complement strand
ATGAAGATAGTGTCTTAGGCCAAACTTACTGGATACATTACGACTTGGTTTTTACGACCCATAACATGTCCTTATGGCTCATAGGGTAAGCTGTAATCAAGGCAGTATGCTCAAAGATCAAGAAATTTTTAAGAGCCAAAATTTGGGGTGTTTTAATTCTCCCCTACTTGGATTATTTGTCCTTGAATGATGGGACAAGGCAATTTCTAGCACGATTTGACTCCATATTCCTCTACTCTTACCTTTAACAAACCTAGCAAACAAAGATGCCAAGGAAATCATTCCTTTCTTTAACAAAGTTAGAAAACAAAGATGTTAAGAATAACACATACCTTAAGCACGATTATTTGGAGCAGAAAACAAGAATAGATACTTGGACTTCATGTCCTCTTCGGCTTCCCAAGTATCCTTTTCAACCTTGTGGTTCCTCCATAGAACCTTTACCAAAGCTACATCATTTGTCCATAACCAACGAACTTTCCAATCCAAAATTTCAACTGGGACTTCCCCATAAGATAAGAAATCTGAAATGCCCACCTCTTCCAAAGGAACAATCGTCGAAAGATCACCCACGCACTTTCTCAACATTGAAACATGAAACATCGGATAAATGGAGCTCAAACTAGGGGGCAACTCTAACTCTTATGCAGCATTACCAACCCTCTTCAAAACAAAGTAAGGGCCAACACACCAAAGATTAAACTTCTCCTTCTTCCCAAACCTCATTACTCCCTTCATGGGGGATACCTTCAAGAACACCTAATCTCTAACCGCAAACTCTAACTCCCTGTGCCTCACATCTGCATAGGAATTTTGGTGACTTTAGGTGGTCTTAAGTCTATCCCAAATCACTTTCACCTTCTCTATGGCTTGGTGAACCAAATCAAGGCCGAATATCTCTGCCTCACCAACCCCGAACCACCCAATAAGAGATTACACCTCCTACCATCCAACGCTTCAAATTGAGCCATCCTAATACTAAGGTGGTGGCTATTATTATATGCAAACTCTATAAAAGGTAAATGATCAACCCAACTACCGCCATAGTCAATCACATAAACCCGAAACATATCTTCTTATGCCTAAATAGTTTTTTTTGCTTGCCCATCTGACCATGGATGGAAAGCAGTATTAAGGCTCACCTTAGTTCCCAAACCTCTCTAAAACAAATTCCAAAAGTGTGATGAGAAATGAGTACCACGATCTGATATGATAGAAACAAATGCCCTATGCAACTTCGCAATCTCTTGGAGGAACAACTTTGCTGAATAATTAGTCTTCACTGGCAAGAAGTAGATAGACTTAGTCATCCTATCCATGATGACCCAAATTGAATTAGACTGATTTCGAGGTTGAGGAAGACCGATAACAAAATCTATATTAATCACTTCCTACTTTCACATAGACAATTGAATTTCTTAATACAACCCTTCGGACTGTAAGTTTTCAACCTTCATATGTTGACACAGCATGAATTTAGCCATAAAACTTGCCACATCTCGCTTCATATTGTTCCACTAATAAATCTCCTTAAGATCATGATACATCTTTATTGAACCAGGATGAATGACATAACGTGAGTCATGAGCCTCAACCAAGATTCTTTCTCTCAACCCATGTACATCGGGAACACATAATCTGCCTTGGTACCTTAAGATACTATCACCACTAATCTTAAAAGCTACAATATTTTGTTATCCCACATCTCTCTTAATCTTTATTAGGACAAGATCCCATACCTGCTTCTCCTTTATCTCAGCAACAAGAGATGACTTTGCCATCTTTTGTACAAACACACCTCCATCCTCAAAGTCTAAGAAACAAACTCCAAGGTTAGCCAAATGGTGAACTCTGGTTATCCTCATCCGCATGATCTAGACTCTCCATGGATAGCCTGCTAAGAGCATCAACAACCACATTAGCTTTACTTGTCTGATAGTGGAGACTCATGTCATAGTCTTTTAGTAACTCAAGCCACCTCCTCTGCCAGAGATTCAACTCTTTCTGGATAAACATATATTGCAAGATCTTATAGTTAGAAAAGATATCTACATGTAATCCATACATATTGTGATGTTAAATCTTCAATGCGAACACCATAACCAACAACTCCTGGTCATGAGTCAGATAATTCATCTCATGAACTTTCAACTACCTAGAAGCATAAGCCATACCTTACCATGCTGAATCAACATACAACCAAGTCCCATACAGGACGCATCACAATAGACAACAAAACCATCAGTACCCCCGAGCAGAGTCAAAATTGGAGCTGAAGTCAATGCATCTTTTAGCTTCTCTAAACTACCCCCCACAAGTATCAGACCATAAGAACTTCACCTTTTTCTGGGTCAACTTAGTCAATAGGGTAGCTATAGTTGAGAAATTCTCTATAAATATCCTATAGTAACTTTCTAAACCCAAGAAGCTCTGACTATCAATTGGAGTCATGGGCCTAGGGCACTTTTTAACCACTTCAACTTTTTGAGGGTCCACTATGATCTATTCACTAGAAATGATGTGACCTAAAAAAGTAACAACTTTTAAATAGAACTCGCAATTTGAAAACTTAGCATACAAATATTGATCTTTTAAGGTTTGTAACATGATATGGAGGTCATCGGCATGATCCAATCTACTCTTAGAATAAACCAGAATATTATCTATGAACATGATTACGAATAAATCCAGAAACTTATGGAAGACCCTATTCATCTAGTCTATGAATGACGTCGGGGAATTAGTCTAACCAAAATACATGACCAAGAACTCATAGTGACCATACCAGTAACAACATCAAGAGATACCTTGGACTTTTGACGGGTAGAAGAGTATAAAAATGGTTTTATCCAGTGTCGAAGCCAAATGGGGCACCCTTTGGTGGAGGAGCTGATGAAGAGGCAACAGGAACCTTGTTTGGCCTAGAAGCAACCTTACCCATGGGATAATTTCTAAGCATATGTCCTAGATAACCACACTTAAAGCACCTATCCCTCCTCTCATCAAAGAAACCATAATGCATTTGACTCTAAAATTAGTAGAGAGGATACAAAGGAGATAATTGGGCCCCACTAGCATGAGATTGGGCAACCCGTACCCTAGAAGCATCTCTACCCTTAAAATAATTATCACTAGATGGCTTTGGGTAAGGAGCACTAACTGTCAAGTAGGACCAGAAATTTCCCCACTTCTTCTTGGACCACTTTCCACCATCCCTGCCACTCTGCTGTTGACCTTCCTCTTGGTCTAAATGCCAAAATTTCTTTCTCTATATTTTTCTATCTCAACTTGATTCCTCTCCCCTTTCTCAACTTATTACATATATACCACAAGCATGCCCTTGTTCATCAAGGCAACCTTACTCTCCAAAATCAAGTCTTGAGACAACCTAAAAGTGAACTTTCTCATACTAGCTCTCATGCTAGATACCAACTCGGGAGCATACAAGGACAGGTGATGGAATTTCAAGGCACACTCCTTGACTATCATCTTTCTTGGCTTTAAATTGACAATTTTTTCCACTTTTCCCTCCCTTAATTCCTAAGAAAAGAAGAGGTATAGAAAAGCACTAGAGAAATCATCTCATACGACAGAATTCATATCTTCACCTCTCAACTACCCCACTCTTAATACCATAGTACACTACATCCTTCATTTGGTAGGCAACAAATTCTATGCCCTCAATATCTGAAGCAGCATAGCCCAGATTATCTTTTCCATCTCATCAATAAAGCTCTAAGGATCCTCCTCAACCTAAATACTAGTAAAATTGGAAGGATATAACCTCATAAATTAGCCAACTCTAGTGGCTTTAGATGAATACATAACAATGCTTGCAAAAATTGACTGTTGAGATGAGATGTCATAAGTGGGTCAATAGGTTAATAATAGAGTGACATAACTCAGCATTAGTGATATTCCCTTGAGGTAATTAGGTATAAGTTCCACCCTAAGGATAGGATTAGTAGAAATAGGTAGGACTCTACGAGGACAATCAGATACAATACCCCTTGATCAGGTCTAGACCTAGAAATTGGACGAGCTCCATCCATATCATCCTCAGATGGGACAGAAGAGTCTCCATGGATATCAGATCTTCTTGGAGGCATGATCTAAAACATGAACAAATGAGAATTAAACAATTCAAGAGCTTAGACTCTATAGCTCAAAATAGATCAACAAGAAAGGGGAACATTCCTAAATGCCTCATAGCCTCTCTGTTATAAGTGTGGCATGCTACACACCTATAAATGAGACTCTACTTGACACAGCTTTATTGGACACCACATGACACCAAACCTAGGCTTTGATACCATCTTTGTCACGACCCAAACCAGGGCCTGGCTGTGATAGGTATCTCAAGTCCCACTTGGACCAAAGATCACCCTTGCACCTAATCATACCAAACATATCATACCCCAAGGTTGGATGAATTTTGAGCATATAACAAGATAGCGTGCAATAGCTTAAGAAAATTTCAATACATGTCTATTACTGATGGCCGGTGACTGGCCAACTAACTGACCAACCCCGCCCAATAACCATAGTAATCCAACAAAGACTCTATAAAACTGAGTATCACTAATATGTTGCGACACGCCCCCAACAATAGCCAAAAACATAATCCAAAAGAATAGTCAAAATGTAAAGAAAACCATAATCATGAAATAGGGTCTAACAAATATAAAAGCCCACCATTTTAATCTGACTTGCTAGTTAATCCTAAATCCAAGTCACTAAGAAGGTAATATGAGAGTATGGCCAGTTCGTAAATTACATGGGGATACAACGTCCAAATACAGTTAGTGGTTTGAGCACTAAAATGTAACTCAGGGATAGAGGAATAAAATAATTCCATGATAACAGTTCAAACCAGTACAACATCCAATATGTGATATCATATGAAGTACATATACATATACATAAACAAATGCTGGGGTAGGGAGCAGGTCTTAGCATGAACTTAAAAACAAACCTTAACCTGGATTATGAAGCATTACCATCATAATCCACATGGGCTATATGGGTCCAGTGTTACCCTTGGATGGGCCCTAGTGCGTGTTAGCCACCTGAAACAGATATATCATAGATGGTCGGAGATTTTCTTGTACCCTTCACCCTCTATAATACATATATACATATGTCCACTTAGGGGATTCCCTTATACCCCACAAGTACTTGGTCATCAATACCAATCCTCATGTCGACAAACATGAGTTTCTAGTATTAGTCCTTCAAACTCACACCTTCATGGCTAGCTAACACAACACCTATTATTTCCTAATTAAAATATTTAACACATAACCCAACCACCAATTCCAAGAGTCAATTATTGAGGTATTATTAAGTGGTATCGTTATACCAACTGTAGCTTCCAAGCAATGTCATTAAGCCAATACATAGGGATTTTTATGTACCCTGTAGACTCCATTATAAAAATCACTTGGGGGATTTCCGTGTATCCCATAAGATATTCAAGGAATTTATAATCTGATTATCAATTAATCCATGCATTAGTGTTGAGAAATAAATCAAACCAAGTGATCATGCATATTCTAAACCAATTATGCAAGTGTGTTGAGGTTGTTACCGATTCCCATTCAAAACCTATTCATTTAGGGATTTCTTTTATCCTCTATTTACATGATTTATCGATCTAGGGATTCCATTATACCCATGTCCCTTCACCATTCCCATGCACCCCAAAGCATTTACCAACCATCAATTTATGCAAAATAATTTCTAAATTTCGTAGAAGAAGTATTTAAATAATTTATATTCAAAACCCTTAAACCCTTCAAAACCCAACATTAAAACAATATAAACTTTATACAAATCATGTCATTAATAAAATACATATATAGGGGAAGAGTAACATCTCTCAAATACCAAGAAATTGGAGAATATAGCACTCTTGGAACCCTTGATGACCACCTCTCTTGGAAACCTAGATTTAACTTGAATGGAGAATTTTAGAGACTATTTAGGACTATTTAATAGAGAATATTAGGCTAATGAAGTCCCGCAAATGGTATTAAGCCTTGGGGTCTAAGGTGTTAAAGTGGGGATATGTCCAAAGTGCCCTCAACTTAACGTTGAAAAAGTGTCGCCCTGGGCTACGAGTCACCCATCGACTTGAAACCACACCTTATGAATCATTACCATGAGTTGTAACCAAAATATTCTCTAGGATCCCCACAACTGTTGTACTTATGACTCAACCAACCGACTCATCATGTGACCCTACAACTCATTGGGTCCAAGTCATAGTCAGATCAAACTGAAACTGGGTAAACACTGGATATCCTACAATTTGATAATTATGAATCGTATTGTATCTTTACGAATTGTGACCTCAAGTCATAATGAAGATAATGTAATAGGCCAAACTTATTGGATACCTTTTGACTTGGTCCTTATGACATAACATGTCCTTCCGACTCATTGGTTGAGTCGCAATTAAGGCAGTGAGTTCAATGCTCAAGAAATTTTCAAGGGACAAAATATGGGTGTTTCATAGGGTGTCTTGATAGGTCATGACCCTAGTCATAAGGTGTCATGTTAATGGTGCCTAAGTTGCTATCCTGATAACGACTTGAGGCCC
The DNA here is from genome assembly GCF_002878395.1 of Capsicum annuum. Lineage (NCBI taxonomy): Eukaryota > Viridiplantae > Streptophyta > Magnoliopsida > Solanales > Solanaceae > Capsicum > Capsicum annuum. The sequence continues at coordinate 2,577 of NW_025843564.1, read as the reverse complement.
CAAGTCATAAAGACTCATGATGGGTCATTATGTCCATTCGTAGTATGACTAGTGTATTACCCCAAGTTTTTTGATGTAACTATGACAACCATTTTACAAGTTTTAAGGACTCTAAACAACTCATATAGTCCTTTCTATAAGGGAACCAGTGTGATGCCTAAAGTCTTTTGCCCTGAGTATGGCTAGGATGTAACAAGTCATATGAACTCGTTATGAGTCATTGGTCCTGGGCATTATCCAAACTAAAACTAAGGGGGGAAACGAGTCATAGGGTGACCTTACGAGTCATAAAGTCACCCATAATGATTGACGGTTTATTTTCCATTTTTTAATGAGGGTATTTTATAAACATACTGGGGACCCTATTTTCACTCACGATATAAACATACTGGGGACACTATTTTCATCCATAATACACTACAAACATTATTTTTTCTCTTTCAAGTCTCTCAAACATCCATACTTAGGGTTTCCAAGAAGTGGGTCAAATAGAGCTTTAAGGATTGAATTCTCTCCCAAATCTTAGGCATTTCAGGCATGTGACTTTACCCTTAACTTACTTTTTTAAATGCATGAATGTTCATGGATAATTTTATGGATTTGAAAAAGGGGTTTTATGTGGTTGAGGGCTTTTGACATGATTGGTAATATACAATATTCATACTTTATTAATGATTTTGAAACTAGTGGGGTGTATTGGTTTGGTTGATAAATAAAGGGGTTATGTTTCCCCCAAATTTAATGGTTTTAACTTGACTTGTGTATTTTGAAATTGTGTGTCCTCAACCAAATAGTGAAATTGATAATGATAAATGGCTTTATCACATGTTTGACTTGCTCACTTGACCTAATGCATTGGCATAAAAGGTTAATGAACCATGGTATGATTTTATTGAACCTTTGGGTATGTGGATTCCCCGTTTGAATGTTAACTGAACCTAAGGGGTCATGAATTTCCCTGCATGATGGTTGATGAATTTTGGCATGATAATGAACTTGCAAGTGGGGTTTGTATGACGATACCAATGGGATGCCTAAATGCATAATTGATTTAATAAATTGTGAATATGTGTTAAATATTTTAATTAGACTTAAGAATGGGTTGTGTATTTGGGCCGTAAAAGTGGAGGTCCCGAGGGACCAATACCCAAAACTGTGCAAGCCAACATAGGGGTCTAAATGGCGATAGGTTTGAGTCCCTCTTATTATATGATTGGGAGGTTTGAGCCCTCCATGTTATATATATTGGTTCTTAAGTCACCTTTGATTTATGCTGGGAGGTCTGACTCCCTCATAAGGCATATAACATACGACTACCCTTTTTTTTGTATAATTATATACACTAAGGCCCTTTCTGCTTGGGGAGAGCTGAGCCCATATAGCCCATAGGGGCCTTGATTATGATAGTTATGCTACACAATCTAGGCTATGATTTTAAAGGTTCATGCTAAGCCTTGTTCCCTACCCCGACATGTGATATTATGCTATATATATTTACATATGATTATATGCATTGGATCTTGAACTATTTTGAAATGTTTTCCATGACATTATTTTATCCCCTATCACTGAGTTATATGTTAAGGCTCTAACCGCTAATAGTATCTGGACGTTGTATCCCCATGCGATGCAGGTGCCAAAAATTCTTCTACTTTTCCTATGTAGTGATCAGGAGTTGGTGGTTAGTTTATGAGTTGACATTGAAGTGGTGAGATTCCATACTTTGGAAGGCTTTATTTCATAGTTTTTGTTCTTTATGTCTCAAACTTTGTTTTAGACTTGTTTTTGCTATTATTGGGGGCATATCCCAATAATTTATTGGTATTCAGCTTTGTGGATGACTGTGGACTTGGTATTCATTGTTAGTATTAGTTGATGGTTTGGAAATATTATCCATGTCTTGAGTTTATCCTTACTATCTTTATTATATGTTCAGAATTCAGTCATTATTAGTGTGAATGTTCTATTATTAGGGATGGTCCTTTTGGATATGTATTAATTACTGCCGCTTGAAAAAGGTGACAGTGAAGAATAAATACCCTCTTTTTAGAATTAATGATCTTTTAACCAACTACAAGATGCTAAGTATTTTTCTAAGGTTGATCTTCGATTGGGTTATCATCAGTTGAAGATTAGGGAAGTGGACATCCCTAAGACTGCCTTTTGTACCCGTTATGGTCCTTTTGAGTTCTTGGTCATGTCCTTTGGTTTTACTAACTCCTCGATAACATTTATGGATATCATGAATCGAGTATTTCTTCAGTTTCTGGATTTGTTCATCATTGTGTTTATTAATGATACTCTAGTTTATTCAAATAGTTAGGTGGATCATGGTAGTCACCTCGGTATTATGTTACAGACCCTAAAGAATCCGCATTTGTATGCTATATTTTTGAACTATGAATTTTGGTTGAATGGATCCACAGAAAGTTGCGGTGGTTAAGAAGTGGTTAAACCTATGACTCCAACTAATATTTGAAGCTTCTTAGGTTTAGCCGGGTGTAATAGAAGGTTTGTGGAAAGATTATCATCGATTGCTGCACCTTTGACTAAGTTGACTTAGAAAAAGATGAAATT
>NW_025843563.1:0-10503 GCF_002878395.1 Capsicum annuum | reverse complement strand
ATTCTCACCATGATGTGATTTTTGTCTTTCGTGATGTTTGGGAGATAAAGGCAGGTGGCCTTTCCTACGATCGCTTCTTAAGTTGATATTTTTCTTCTTCAATGATGTGCTCTATGGATGGATCGACTAATAATTTTCGTACTTGGGAGGATCACGAAATCCCTATTTTAGCATTTTTTTCTATCTAATGAGGCTTGGTGGAGTATTTCTCCTCGAATATGTCTTCCTATGGCTATTCATTGCTGAGTTGGAGTATTGGATGGATTAGTTTTACTTAAATTTGCATTTCTTTGAGTTGTTATAGTTCTTGCCCTTATTGGATTGGATTTCCTATGTTTTCAGCATGTGATTTATCCTCTATTGTGATTTTGTTCTTCCGCTATGTTTTGATTTTGGCTCGACAGGATATGGTACAAATATACCTGATTCAGACAATATAGTCGATGTGAATATTGGACCTTGGTTTGGATTTGTTTGCTCAAATTAAGATTTAACATCGTGGGATGGAGATATGGAAGTTATAATAGATTTGGAGTGTTAATGCCTACCCGTTTTCAAGTTTGGTTTGGGTAGTTGAGATCAAGCGGCTCAACCTTAGTGCTGGGACTTTATCTTAGAGTTGTGGAGCTGAGTAAAGCCTTTTGTCTCTGTTCAGATTTCATTAATATATTGGTTGAACCTACTCCATAGTTACCTATTTGGTCTTATCTACCTTTGATGGATTATAGTACTAAGTGTCAGATGATAGACCATGAGCTCGGCATTTGTTCTTTCAGCTTTGACTTGGAGATTTCAGTCTACTTTGAGAATTTTGGATAATATACTCAGTGGGAGTAGTATGTTTGAGTTGGATTTGGTATAGTTTTATTCCTTGTTTATGGGGCATTCTTGAGCGGATCATTCAGTAATGAGTAGTACGCCTTGATCTTTTGGATTTTAGTTTGATTACCATCTGAACTAGTTGTAGCATTGACATAGAATGCACTCCTTGACTATTTCTATTGGTGTGCCAAATAGCGCCTTGTGGTCTTATTCTCATGTTTATAGTATGTACTTTCAACGTATTAGCTTCAGTATTTCGAGTTCTCTATGATGAGATTGCGCGAACAAGCCTCAGGTGATTTTCCTCCAGGTTTGGAGTGGATAATAGGTGCGAAATAGTAAAATAAGATTATATTTTGATTTGAAATCGGTGATATAACTCATGTCTTGGTGTGTTTTATTTAGCTTGGATAAGCCTTTGTGGATTTGTCTGAGTATAGAGATGTTGTCAGTATGTTGTGGTTCATATTTTCGTGAATCAACCTTTTCGGTTCAGTTGGAGGCCAATTAGTGGTTGAAGTTATGTTTTGATTGTTAGAAGTGAGGTGAGGGTGTTGGTCAGAAAAGGATACCTGTGGTGAAATCCCTTAAAATTTTTCCCTTTTTATGGAGGTTATCTGGGAAGTCATGCTCAAAGCGTGCAGGCCCAGTACTTCATCCCTTTGAGCTTTTGAGAATCTTTCTATCCGTTGACTTTTGGGGACGAAAGTCCTTTCAGTAGTGGATATTGTAATGAACCTTCCAGCCATTTTTCATATTTCTACTTATCTTCACCATTAGGGCTTCTCTATAGCTTCCCGAAGTCATTTATGACTTGTTAGGATCAATAGTTTTGTTACCGGGTAGTTTGTTTGGATTTTAGAACCAATTCCCTATATAGAACCTTTCACGAGTTCCAAATGGCCACCGAGCAAAAACTTTAGTACGATGATCTCGGATGCAAATTTTGACTGCACCACCAGATTTGGATTATCAATTTTAGGCTAGGTAGACCTTTGGTTCAGGTCCAAAGCACCCAAGCTTATTTTGACCTATTGGTTTGAAATTAGGGACAAAAAAAGATATGGGTATGGGATCCACAATTGGTCTAAACGACCTTTGATGGAAAATCTGACTTCACCAACGCGTCCGAAATGTCAAATTTAGTGGGGTTACATAGTTTTTTTGCAAAAATTGGAATCCCAATAAGTTTCGAGGGTCAAAAACAAGTTTTGACTTTGCTGGTATTAGACAAATGCAATCGCACAAGGACCTATTACAATCGCAATAGTGTGATTGCGGTCTCTAGGACTGTGATAGCGATATTTCCATGCCTGAAGGGGCTATAAATAGGCCCCGAAGTCGCGATTTGGCCATTTTCTCTTCATCTTTGAAATCTAAAAGACCTAAAAAGGTGAGATAACTCTAAATTGAGTCTTAGGTGTAACTTGGAAGGTTGATTAACATATATTTTTGTGATTAACAATAGAGTTAAGGTAAAAATCCTTCAATTTCAAGCTAGAACTTCTTGATTTTTCAACCGAAACTCCAAATAGCCTAAGGGCTTGATTTTAGCCCCAGATAAGCATAGTCTTTACCTATTTCTTAAGGGTTATGATTCCTTGATGGTGTATGAACTTTGGGTTGACCTTAAAAATGTGTTTACCGTAAGTGGGACCCACTTAGGGTTTTTGGTATTATTTTTGGACCCAAGCACAATGGTGCAATATGGGTATCGTTATGATCGTATTGATGAGTAGATTATGTTTTCGAGATCTTGGCATCTTAAAGAGGCTTCTCGAAAAGTAAAAATGAAGGTTTAGCGGATTGATGAGCATTCTTTGGATTTGAGGTAGGTTAGGTTTATCCCTTGTTAGAATGAGGTTTGTCATAGTATAATTATGATATCTTTCTAGATCGGAAGGGGGTTTAGGTGTTGGATTAATAATTATTCAGGCTTTGTGGTTAGTGGATCTTTTAGGTCTTGTAGACCCACATAGTGAAATACCTAAATTTTTGTTTTGAACCTTAATGGATTAATGTCCCATGCTTAGCATAAGAATGCTTAGTACTACTCTAGTTAGATTGGAATGACCTTGTCACTCATGCTTAGGGAAGATTGGCATTAAATGCTTACTTTAATAAACTTGCTTTAGTTCCAATGGACCTAGTGATAGTGTTTGTGTAGGATCTCTACCTTGGACTTACTGGTGGCTTGCTATAAATCTAAGAGTTGAATTAGATGCCTTAGCCTAGTACGGGGTAGAAATGAACTTAGTATGTATATTGGGGGATTTATAAGTGGGCCTTGAACAACCTTAAGACTACCTCGTGAGACCCATATATGCTTATGAAATGTCTAGAAAATGCCCCTTGAGGCAATATTTAGGAACCTGGATAGTAAATTTATTGATGATGCCATTATGAGCTATTGTTTATGCTATTAAAGAAGCCCATGACCATGTCATTCATTAAGCCATGGATGTGGCTATTAATTGGGCCAACAAACACCTTATTGAATGGGATCTTGAATAACATGGCTTAAGCCATAGAGTACGATATATACTATGCTATGAATAAGCTATAGATTATGCTATGTATTTGATATTGCTCAAGTTAGTGATAAACTTTCTTTATGCTAATGCTGGGCCAATGAATAGGTTACTTGTGGGTCATTGCTCATGATTATTGACTTATCAGTTATTATATTTAAGTTGCATATATATACACTTATTGATAATCTTACATTGATTATGAACGAGGAAATATGGAGGTATGCTCTTCTTGCTTTTCCTTTTATGTTTATTTACTGTAGCCCTCATAGGGCTTGTTCTTTACCTTATCCCTCGTAGGGCTTGTCCTTTACTTTATCCCTAATGGGGCTTGCTCTTTATTATTGATATTAATGTGGATATTATGATAATGCTCGGTAAGGTCGAAGGATATTATGATGATATGATTATGACCGACAAAGCCATAGGATACTATGATGATATGATGATACTTGGTATGGTCGAAAGATATCATGATGATATGATAATACCCCACAAGGCCGGAGGATATTATGATGTTATAATGATACCCAACAAGACCAGAGGATATTATGATGATGTGTTGATACTCGATACGACTAGAGAATATTATGATGAGTTAATGATAACCTGAAAGGCTGGAGGATATTATGATGAGATGAGAATACCTGACAAGGACAAAGGATGATTATTGATGCTCCTATTAGTACATGTACCATTTTGAGTCCTCCTAGCCCAATGTATGGAAACTATACGTACTTTATTGTAACACCCCGTATTTATCTAGCATAATCTAAGTCCCAGTGCATGAGTATTCATAAATAAAAATTTTGAAACAGACATCATTTTCCAGTTTAGAGCCTGCCATTGTGTAGAAAATTTAATTATCTTTCCAATGATATAAAATTCGCCGAAATCCGATAACCGGGTAAGAAGTTATGGCGATTTTAAGTTTCTGTCGTTAAACATCGTCATTTTAACCCTTAGCGCATCGCAAAAATAGTCTAAATGACAATTGTCAATTTCCAGTATGACTCTGCGATGTTGGTGTGTCACGGAGCAGGCCAATTTCCAGTGGGCCTCCGCTATGGTGGCGCATCACGGAGGTGGCCAAATTGGCACTTTAAAGGATTAACGTGATAGCTCCGCGTCGCGGTGTTTTTCCAGGTCCCAATTGTCCCTTTTCCAATGGCTTGGCGCGATTGGCGCGATAGTGGCGCGTCACGCCAAGGCCAAAAATCAGGATCTTCAGTTTTCAGCTTCCGTTTTTAAATTTGTTCAGGGGTATTTGGGTCTTTTTCCATGACCCTAATTAACCTAAAACATGAAATTTAACCCCTAAACACCCTAAGTAGTCATCATTATTTCAATTCCTCACACAATCCAAGATCCCCTTTTCAAGAACAAGAAACCCTAGCTCTCAAATTCAAGGCCAATCCTCAAGAACTCACCCAGAATTTCAAGAAATTCACTATCCTAGGTATGTTAGATGTTCATCCATGGAGTTCAAATATCCTATTTTAATTACCATGTTATAATATTTTCAAACTATTTGATTTTAAATTATAATTTCACCCATGAACCTCTATGTACTATTGATTTTATACCATTTTACCATGAAATTATTGATATCATTCAATCCTCTATGTTTTTATATTATTATTTATAGAATAAAACCATGATTTAATACTATTATGTTGAATTCATACTATTTTTATAAGTTCCATGGTATTTCTATGATTATTTTAAACCCTGAACTACAACAACATACCCAGTATATTCCCACATAGTGGGGTCTGGGGAGGGTAAAATATATGCAGTCCATACCACTACCCCCGACGAGGGTAGAGAGGCTTTTTCCAATAGACCCCCGGCTCAGGACCAAGTGTTTGATAAAATGCCTACAAGAGTGATTGATTTAAATAAAAGCCTTCATGTTTTGTCCTTCAAGCTGTAGTGTCATTTTACTATTATTGTTTTTAAGTCTTGGGGGTATTGAATACCCAAAATCCATAGTTTCTTACTTAGTATAGTATCAGTACATTACAGAATAGTCTTCAGAACATACTATGAGCATTATCAGAACAGTCAGTTACCAGTCAGATGAACTCAGAATAGTCTAGTATTTCAGTGTCTTTCAGTTGGGAGTAGGATTTAGCACTGACCGAGTGTAGGGATGGCGGCTTCCCCATTAGATAGGGAAAGTCATTAGTAGAATTCCCTATACTCCAGAACTACGTAGCTGGCGTAGGGTATAAGAAGTCACCCGTCAGATTAGGCTTGACTATCTCACAGGGGTCACCTGTCAGTTCAGGCTTGACACCCTTAGTCCTTTGGACATTATATGAGATTAGTGGATCTACACAGCTATCATTAGTACCCATGGCACGGTATTAACACCCTTCCCACGGGGTTACAGGTTGGACCCCAATTAGCTCAAATTAGGGAATGTCAGTTAGATGATACCTCCCACAGTCTCATAGGTACTGATGTTTAGTTCCCGGACCACGCTTAGACCTCACTCCTCAGGCTATCAGGAGTACAGTAGCAATGGTGAGTCCTCATCATTCAAAGATAGATTAATTTTTTTCATATCTTTATTTAGTAGTTAGTATAGTTATTTTAGGGCCTGTCCCATCGACTCTTATTCAGTCAGTCAGTTTTAGAGGCTTTTTAGACATTAGATCCGTTATCCAGTATTTAGATTTTTAGTTGACATGTCAATTTATCAGTATTTAATCAAATTCAGTCAGCTTTTCTATAAATTCATATTTCAGTATTAATTCAGTGATAAAACCTTATGGCAATATAGGATATTTTCTGTAATTATGATATTATTATTCAGTGCTCATGACAGGTACCAGCTCATGGGTTAGCTTGTGGTCCCTCAGGACTTAAGCACCGTGTGACACCCAGGGTGTACTCTCGGGGCATTACAAACTTGGTATCAGAGCCTAAGGTTTTAAAGTGTCCTAGGAAGTCTGAAAGCCTCATCGAGTAGAGTCTTGTGCATGGGTGTGTAGCGTGCCACACTTATGGATGAGAGGCTACAAGGCTTTTAGGAAAAGTTTCCCTTCTTTCAGTATTCATGTCGTACGAGTGAGCATGATCTCAAGTTAAACTCCCTATCTAATATATTTCTTTCTTCTATTTATAGAACATGCTTCCCAAGAAGAACGATCAAAGAATAGGAAATCGCCAGCCCCTCACCCCATCCGGGCAGATCCTCTGGACGTACACGTCTCTTACGTAGAATTCAGGGTTGCGTTTACTACTCTATCTAATTTTGTAGAAGCACAAAACAGCCAATTGTTGTTCCGGCCAACTCAGTGGCCAATACTGTTGAAACTAGAATTTGGGATTTCACTAGGATGAATCCTTCTTCTTTTACGGGATCCAAGTCTGAAAAGGATCCATAGGAATTCTTGGATATGGTTCAGAAGTTCACAGATGCTATAGGGTTGACATCTAGTCAGAGTGCTGAGTTGGTTGTATGCCAGTTGCAGGATGTAGCCCATACTTGGTTTAAGAAGTGGAAAGTTGATAGGGGTGTAGATGCAGGGCCTGTAGAATGGGAAGAGTTTGCCATAAATTTCTTAGACAAATTCTTCCCATTGGATTTGGGAGAGGCCAAAGTGTTAGAGTTCATTAACTTGAGGCATAGCAGCATGAGCGTGAGGGTGTATTCCCTCAAGTTTACTCAGTTAGCTAGGTATGCTCCTCATGTGGTAGATGATAACAGGTCCAAGATAAGTAAGTTTGTTTCTAGCATATCTGATAATGTGGTCAAGGAGTACAGGACCGTAATGCTTATTAGTTAGATGGACTTGTCTAGGCTGATGTCTATGCTCAACAGATAGAGGGCAAAATATTAAGGAGAGAGAGAGAGAAAATAAGAGAGCTAGTATAGGTAGTTTTAATTTCAATCATCCAATGTTAGAAGGTGGTAACCATCCTCAGTTTTATTAAAGGTCTACAGCCCTAGCACCCTCTTTAGCTAGTGCCCCAGTACCCAAATTTAGAAATGACAATAGGGATAGGGCACTGGCTCTAAGTCCCAGGTCAGTGTTTGTAGTTCTCGTACAAATCCTCTATGTCAGAAATGTGGCAGACACCATCAGGGTGAGTGTAAAGCGGGTAGTGATGTGAGCTTTGGGTATGGAAAGTCAGGACATCAGATTCGGGAGTGTCGGGTAGTTTCTCAGAAAGGTAGGGATGTGCGCCAACAAGGCCAGTCCCACCAGTCGTCAGTTCTATCCAGTCGCCTGACTTAGCAGGGTGCCGCTTCCAGTGCTACCAGTGGTCAACGTCCAAACAAATTATATATTCTTCAGTCCTGCCAAGATCAGGAAAATTCTCCTGACATAGTTACTGGTATGTTTCAGGTCTTTTACTTATATGCTTATTCTTTACTAGACCCTAGGGCTTCTCTTTCTTTTGTAACTTTATATATAGCCATCAACTTCAGAGTCAGGCCTGAAACTCTAGCAGAGCCCTTTTTAGTGTCTACCCTAGTAGGCATTTCCATTGTAGCTAGATAGGTATACAGGTTCTATCTGGTCACAATATCTCAGAAAGTTACCTCAGTTGATCTCATGGAGTTCGATATGACAAATTTTGATGTCATTCTCGACATGGATTGGCTCCACTCTTTTTATGCCTCAGTTGAGTGTAGAAACAGAATAGTTCATTTTTAGTTCCTAAATTAACCAGTCCTTGAATGGAGGGGTAGTACTACAACTCTTAGGGGTCAGTTGATCTCGTACCTTAGAGCCAGAATGATGATATCAAAGGGGTGTATTTACCATCTTGTGTGAGTCAAAGACTCTAACTTAGAAACTTCAACCCTTGAGTCAGTTTCAGTAGTCAGGGAATTTCTAGATGTGTTCCTTGAAGATCTCCTTGGAGCTCCTCCCAAAAGGAAAATCGACTTCAGAATAGACTTTCTCCCAGATACTTAGCCTATATCTATTTTGCCATATAGAATGGCTCCAGCAGAACTCAAAGAATTAAAAGAACAGTTGAAGGATCTCTTAGATAAGGGATTCATTAGACCCAGCATCTCCCCATGAGGCACACTAGTCCTATTTGTGCGTAAGAAAGACGATTCTCTCAGAATATGTATTAACTACCGTCAGTTGAACAAGGTCACAGTCAAGAATAAATATCCACTACCTAGAATTGATGACTTATTTGACCAACTTCAGGGTGCTAGCTACTTTTCCAAGATAGACCTCAGATCAGGCAATTATCAGCTCAGGGTCAGAGAATATGACATTCCAAATATAGCTTTGCCAACCTGGTATGGTCACTTCAAATTTTTAGTCATGTCCTTAGGTCTTACAAATGCCCCATCATCCTTCATGGACTTGATGAATCGAGTGTTCAAGCAGTACTTGGACATGTTCATCATAGTCTTTATTGATGATATTCTTATTTACTCTCGTAGAAAAAATGATCATGCAAACCACCTCAGAATAGTACTTTAGACTCTTAGAGCTCAGTAGTTGTTCGATAAATTCAGTAAGTGTGAATTCTGGATAAGATCCGTAGCTTTTATTGGCCATGTTATTTCTGGTGATGGCATTAGAACTGATCCTCAAAAGACCGAGTTGGTAAAAAACTAGCCTAGATACATCTCTCCATCAAATATTAGGAGTTTTTTGGGTTAGCTGGCTATTACCATCAGTTTGTTGAAGGGTTTTCTTCTATTACATCTCCCATGTCTAGATTGACTTAGAAGAAAGTTAAGTTTTAGTGGTCAGATTCATGCGAGAAGAGTTATCAGGATTTGAAGACTCGACTCACCTCAGCCCCAGTCTTGACTCTACCAGATAGTTTTGTTGTGTACTATGATGCTTCTAGAGTAGGTTGGGTTGTGTCCTTATGAAGAGAGGTAAGGTCATAGCCTATACCTTCAGACAGCTTAAACCCCATCAAAATAATTACCCTATTCATGATCTTGAGTTAGCAGCTGTAGTGTTTGCCTTAAAGATTTAGAGGCATTACTTATATGGGGTAGATGCGGATGTGTTCACAGATCATAAAGTCCGTCAGTATGTGTTCTCTTAGAAATATTTGAACCTCCATTAGAGAAGGTGGTTAGAATTATTACAGGATTATAACATGAGTGTTCTGTATCATCCGGGCAAGGCCAATGTAGTGGCTGATGCTCTCAGCAGATTGTCCATGGGTATTGTAGCTCATGTTGAGGATGGTAAGAAGCAGTTAGCTTAGGAAGTCTATCATCTTTCCCAACTAGATGTCCGCTTAGTCGACTCAGGAAAGGGTAGTGTGTGGGTGCTCAGTAGCTCAGAATCAACTCGAGTTTCTAAGCTAAAGGAAAAGCAAGATAGAGATCCTAGTCTAGTTAAGATGAATGAATCAGTTAGAGATTAGAAAGTGGAGGTTTTCTCCCAAAGAGGAGATGGTATGTTGTGTTGTCAAGATAGATTGTGTGTGCCTGATGTAGATGACTTGAGGCAACGAATTCTTGTGGAAGCATATAGTGCTTATTACTCTATTCATCCAGGGGCCACTAAGATGTACTATAATTTGCGGGAGATCTATTGGTGAAGTAGAATGAAGAGAGATATTGCAGAGTTTGTGGCCAAGTGCTCTATATGTCAATAAGTTAAGATTAAGCACCAAAAACCTAGTGGATCCATACAAGAGTTCAGTATTCCCACTTAGAAGTGGGAGGAAGTGAACATAAATTTTGTGATAGGTTTACCTCGTACCCATCATCAACGTAATTTTATTTGGGTTATCATAGACAGGATGGCCAAATTAACTTATTTCTTAGCAGTCCATACCTCTTATTCAACCGAGGACTATGCCAAACTCTATCTCAGAGAGTTGGTTAGGTTGCATAGTATCCCTATATCTATCATCTCAGATAGAGGTACCCAGTTTACCTCTTATTTTTGGAAAACATTCCATGGTATCCAAGTCTATCTCAGTACAACCTTCAACTCTCAGACAGACAGTCAAGCAGAAAGTACCATTCAAACTCTTGAGGATATGCTGAGAGAATATGCAATTGATTTTAAAGGTAGTTGGAATTACCACTTGCCTTTGATTGAATTTGTATACAATAACAGTTATCATTCAAGTATCTTTATGGCTCTGTTTGAGGCTCTCTATGGTAGGATATATAGATCTCTAATTG
>NW_025843562.1:0-1029 GCF_002878395.1 Capsicum annuum | reverse complement strand
AATCTCATAGTATAATGAGGCTAAGTGTATGATATTTATATATTTATCATATATTAAAAGTGTAAAGATCCTTAGAAAAGTAATTTGAATTTTTTATCCTTCATTAAATTTATTAAAATACTCTGTAAGTGACAAAATCGTCTTTTTCATTATTTTCTCTAATTATTATTTAATTAAATTACGCACTCCTAAAATATATAGAAATATCAATTATATGGTAAGAAATACAAGGAGAACTACAGATATGGAAAGCTTAATTAGCTAAGGAGAATTAGTGTCACTTTAAAAGAATATGCCAATTAGAGCACCAAAACGTCCATAAAGATATTACTAAATAGGAATGAAATAACATTGAAGAAGCAATATTTAATTTACCTAATTAAAATAAGGAACATTTCCAGATATAGGACAATACTCACGTTTTTCTAATTCAATTTTTCCTTTGAAAAATTGTTATTTCTATTTATTTGAGAAATAAAATTTACACCAAGTAAATTGTCTCCCTAATCAAATAGGAAAAGGGTTTATATATGATACTATATAAAGGGTGATAGAAAGAAAAGTTCCATAGTAATTTCAGTCAAGAAAAAAAATCAACAATGAGAGAAGTTTCTATATTATTAGACGTTCTTTAATCAATAAATGGTATAAATAGTTATTGATTGATTCTTCAATATTCTTGTGTATGTGAAGAAAGATTCATATGGAGAATGTGATTAAGACATTGTATCCATTTCAAGCAGATTTTAATGTTTGTACTGAATTTTATTTCTAATGCATATGGACATTATTTATGTTGTTAAGGTTAAATTATTAAACTTTCTTCAACTAATATTCTTTATAACTTTTGTTTTATATACTTTGTATTATTTTTGTATTGATTGGTACTGTGATTTGATGTGTTTACAATGTCTTATTTTACTTGATACAGTTTGATGTGTTTCTAATACTCTGTTTTGCTTGATACAGGTGGTAGATGAATGACTTTGAATTTTTTTTGTGTAAAGATTAGGTTTGATATCTCATTTG
>NW_025843561.1:0-10466 GCF_002878395.1 Capsicum annuum | reverse complement strand
CATAGAGCTGGTTTCTGATGATAACCCTTAATTCAAGGAGAAAATTTGAATTCAAACACTAGCATATCCATATTCAAAGAAGGGAATAAAGGAAAGAAGGGGTACTGAGTCCAAATGGTCATGATAAATAAATCCCAACAAAACCATGATCTACAAAATAGTCTAACAAAACCTCCACAAATCCATAATCTAGAGAGCTGATGGGATAGTCCCCCAACTGACTCGGGATGAACTACAAGTAACAACATAGCCTTTCAGTCCATAGAATATCTGAAGATTGGTCCTCTAACCAAGAGGACTCACCACTATAGGAAAGGTACGCGAGGTACTCAGAGATCACGGGTGAGGCTGGGGCTACGCACCTGAACCTACATTTTGAGGTAGCAGTTGATTTCATGCATCTGGAGTTGACTACTGTCTTTTGTTATTTAGACTATGTCTTTATTTATATTCAGATATAGAGTTGTTCCTGTTCGGATACCTTATGTATTTTTGTCTCGAGTTGTACCAGTTATGTTCTTACACTATGACACGAGGTTTTGGGATTTTGTTTGGTATCATTTACTATGTACTTTTTTTACTATTTATGTGAGTGGTTTGACTCTGCTCTAAAAGTCTTATCTTGGGTATAGAAATTGTTTTTCTGAATTCATATTGCTTTGGATAATAGGCTTTCTTGTCAAGGCTTGCCACGACAAGTGCAACATGACCCTTGGTTTTGGGGTCATTACAATATACCTTCTGAAATTATTTTCCATCGACCCAAAAGCCACTCATTAAAACTATTTTCCATTGGCACAATACACTTGTCAAAACTATTTCATATTATTATAATAAGACTAAGAATATCATAAATAACCAAAATACCACTTGTTGAAACCTTTTTCCATCAGCTTTGCATGATGTTACTTGCTGAACAATTTTCCATTGGTATAATAATAATATAAATTTCATGAATAACTCAATGAGTTATATCAATCAATAATTATCATACAATAATAGAAGTGGTATTAATATATATGATCAAATATATAACATGAGTTAAGCAATTACAATCAAGTTCACACAATTCACAAGTCTCGACTATTCAATTGTATCACAACTTATGATATACTATAATCCAGTTATCAATTATGTATAAATTTCACATAGCATGATATTGGGACCCGTATAAAAGTTCATTGTGACCTCTTATCCCATTACCCATAATTTTAATTAATAAAAAAATTAACGAACACTTCAATGATTTAGGAATATCTACTTGCCTCAACCGAAGTCCATGTATCAAGTTACTAACTTGCCCTTCTATAATTTTTTCAAATGGTGAAAAATATATATGTATACATAATTTCTATAAGAATATGAACCTAATGACACTCATATTTCTATATTTATTTTCAACTCAAAAATCGAGTCAAAAAAATCACCTCGAGCACTTGGAAATAATCTAAAATTTTCTTTCTGTGATAACTGATAACGTAACAAGCCTATGTATTAAAAATATAAGTATTATTCAAATCCTTAATTGATAAATTCTAACTTTAAGAACCCTAGATCTAAACTTTAATTTACCAAAATCATAATTGATTGATAATCATATAAAAAGTTCCAAGGCTGAAGTTAAATGTGAAGATAGTAATGATCAAAATTATAAAATATATAGGCAACATTAGCCTTTACCTATTCAATAGTAATTACAATGATTGGCGTATCCTACACTTTTAGCTCAATAATTAACTCTTGCTTGTGCCATAAATGGTCTAAAATTTATTGTCTCAAAGTCCATATGAACTAGACATCAGCAAAACTATATTAATTAAGTAATTAAAGATATATATACATACATACATACATACATACATACATAAATACATACATACATACCCTAAAAATAATGTATCATAGAATATTGAGATAACAACCTAGTAATTACTAAATTATAGGACATTAGAGTTCTAAAACACCTTGGGTTTTGGAACCTTAGAAAATTTCTTGAATTTTGGGTTTCTGGTCAAGATATGACTAGGGGATATAATTCCTATACAGGGGTATGGTTGGTAAAGATTGGTTGTACAATAACAAGTATTGGTTGGTGGGTTGGATTGGTTTCTAGAATGGGTACGACTTGGTTGGTACAAGTTGTATGGTTGGTGACAGTTCATATGGTGTGCATTTTTCCTTTACTTGAACTAAGACTTAGTAACTTAAGATGGATCTGAGTATGAGTGTCTTACCAGGAGACGTAAGAGAAGTTATGAGTCATACCACTAAATCATATGGAAAATAGTGATCAAATCTTATTTGATTCTATCCTACTAGGGATAAGGTTTTGGGGGTAATTATCATATATTTGGGTACGACTTAGGTTGGGTAAGTTGTATGGTGTATAGTGTTGGGTCCAGGGGGAGTCCTATGGTAGGAGTGGTAGGTACCGCTCATATTAGAAGGTACAACTTATATAGGAGAGTCACACAATCTGATAGAAATTTTAAGAAATTAAGATGGGGGTAATCTGGACATTTCACTACTTAGCCACTTAAGGCCCCATGACTTAATACTCTATTGGGACATTATTTACCCTATTATTCTAATCTTAAATACTTCAATACTCTCCCTAATTCTCTCTAAGGCTCTTGGATAAAGGAATGCAAGGGTTTCATCTAGAGGAGTGATTTGGGGCTTGTTTGGGTGATTTTACTCCATTATCATCATAATCTAAGGCAGGTACTCATCTCTCATTGTTTGTTCCGACTAAAGGCATGATTTATATAATATTTTTGTAGCATGATTATTGTATGGTTTTGGGGTTTTCAAATATACGCTGGGGTTTTGGTATTAAATGCTTGGTTATATTTTTACCATGTTTAAATTATGTATTTACATGATTTAATGGTGGTTTGGACAATTGGTTGCATGGGAATGGTTAATTGCTAATTGGAATGGGTTTGGAAACACTATGCCCTAATATGTTTGATAAAATGTTGATGATAATGCTTTTACTATATTGTTGGACTTTGAATGGAACTATTGCATGGTATGGTTTGATAATGAAACCCTAAATGGTATAAATGGTTTAAATGGTTAAATAGTAAGGTATAGTGGTCATGGTTATGATTAATTAAATATCCTTGAAGGGTACATGGGATTCCCCTAAGCAAACTTAATAATGGAACACTTATGGGATATATGGGAATCCTCGAAGTTAACTTGGTAATGTAATTTATGGGTACATGGGAATCCCTTTACATAAAAAGGTTGGCTAAGGACATTTCTTGGAATCTTTAGTCGGTATGATGATGCCACTACTTATACCCTTTGTTAATAATAATGGAATAATGGTTTGGTTGGTTGGAAATATTTTTATTGGGCAATAATGGCAGGGTGTGATAGCTAATCGTGAAGGTGAAGTCTAATGGATAGACACTTAAAACTTGTGTTTACTGATATTAGGGGTGGTCATAGTGACCTTATATGATGATATGAGGTACCTGTGAATCCTTTAATTACACTGTACATATATATCATTGAGAGGGAATGGTACTTGAGAATCCCTTACTCTTATGGTATCTTTAATTAGTACAACTATATGCATCAGGTCCTATTCAAGGGGTTACACTGGACCCATATATCCCTTGGGTGGTTGTAGAATGGTTAATCTACATATACCCAGGTTAATGGTTTTAAAGGAATGCTAACCCAATTCCCTTTCACAGCATAGTTATATATATATATATATATATATATATATATATATATATATATATATATTTGGGTTGTATGCATATGGTTGGTTTACTTGATTTTATTGGATGGCATTATTTTATCCTATTTTGAGTTCATACTAGCGTTCACCTGCTAACCCATCTTTGGGTGGCTGTATCCCCATGTGATATAGGAACCAACTATTCTACTCCTCCTACTTAGTGACTGAATTTGAGATCAGCTATTGTATTAAAGTGGTGAGCTTCTATATTTTGAAGGCTTTATTTTAGGATGTCTTTACATACTTTGGTTTATTTATTGATATTGGTTTTGGATATGGTTGGGGGCATGTCCCAATTGGATATTGTTTTCCTTTTGGTTAGAGGCTTTATATGACTACTATGGGTTGGAATGGGTGGGATCGTTATTGGTGTAAGCCTTAGTATTGGCATTAGTATAGTGGCTAATACCGTTGGACTAAATTTATGATTGGTCCATCCTTTTTTTTTTGGATTATGTATTTATGTTGGAATTTATTTCGGTTCACAATTTGGTTCAATTATGGTCATTGGTTGGAAAATGATGATTGGGCTTATTTGGGTTGGTCACAGTTATAAACGTATCCCAGTGTCTAAGGTTCTGCTTACATACTATCTTGTTATATAGTCGTGATTTATCCAACTCACGATATACATAGGTTGGTTGGATTGGATAACGAGGGCAGTCCTTGATCTTGGTTGGACTTGGTATGCCTATTACGACAAGGCCTTGGGTCGGGTCGTATCAAGTTGGTATAAGAACTTTAGGTTCATGGTCAATTGGAAGTCCACAAGTCATGTCGAGTAGATTCTCTTATAGGGGTATGTAGCGCGCCACACTCATAAGGGAGAGGCTACAAGGCATTTAGGAATATTTCACTTTCTTGGAATTCTATTATTAAGCTTGGATTTTGAGTACTAGAATCTTCTCTAATCTTTGTTTGAACATTTTTCAGATCATGCCTCGATGATCTGAGATTAAGAAAACTCCTTTGTCCTAACTGGGGACAATATTAAAGGGACACGTACTACTCAGGGAATCCATACTCGGTCTAGGGGTCCCATTCTTGATATTTTTGGAGTTTTACTAGTTGATAATAGTGCTTCTTAGGATGAGGTAATGAATACAGAATTTTGTCAATCGATTCATGTTCTTACTTAGTTGACTGTTGCTTAGGCTGATATGTATGCATCTAGTGTTTTGTCTAGTGAGGCCATAAGGGTTGGCTAGTTTATGAAGATGAATCCTCCTACTTTTACTGGTGTGAAGGTATAAGAGGATCCTCATGGTTTCTTGGATAAAATGGAGATAATTTTTAAGGTAATGTAGGACACGAATATGGAAGGGGTGGATTTTTGTTGCCTAATAGCTTAAGGTTATGGTGTACTAAGGGTACAAGTAGTGGGATAGAGTGAGAGGTGATGTGGAGGAGTCGACTTTGTAGGAGACTTTCTCTAATGCTTTTTAGGAATGCTTCTTTCCTAAGGAGTTGATGGAAGTGAAGCCTGAGAAATTTGTCAATCTGAGCCAAGGGAAAATATTGGTCAAGGAATATTCCTTACAATTTCATTAGTTGTCCAGGTATGCTCCTGAATTTGTGTCTGATATGAGGGCAAGGATGACAAAGTTTACTTTTGGACTATCTTGGGATTTGATCCTTTAAAGAAAGACTGCATTACTGATCAAGGATAGTGATATTTATAGGTTAGTAGTTCATATGTAATAAGTGGAGGAAGAAAAGAGAAAGCAAGCTGAATTTGGGGAAAGGCAGTGTAAGAAGTTTAGGTCATCTGAATAGGGTGGTTCTCAACAACAAGGTGGTCGGGATGGCGCTAACTGGCCAAAAAAAGTAGGGGTGTTCTGGTGCCTTCTCTACAGTTAGTGCTCCTTCATAAAAATAGTCGGGTGAAAGACATCATAGGGTGGCAATAATTTTTTAGCACAGGGTGCCCAATCTCCGGCAAGTAGGGCTTAGTTGGCCTCATCATGCCCTCCTTATCGGTTTTATGGTAGGTTGCATAAGGATTTTTATGATAAGAGAAGGGATGGGTATTCCAAATGTGGTCAGCCAGAACATATGCTCAAAAACTATCCAAATAGTAACGGTTGTTCAGGAGCGAGTAAGGCTCTGATTGCTTTATTTCTGCTCCTACACAAAAGTATGATTCTTCTACATCTATTTCTACTTTTGGTACTAATACAGGTCAAAATAGGTTATATGCTCTTGCTACTCGACTGAAATCTTAGGCATCGTCTGACGTCGTTACTGGTATGTTACAACTCTGTTCTGTTTCTACTTAGTAGGTGACTATATAGTTGCTAAGAGAGTCTATAGGGGTGTATGGTATCTATTGGTAGTAGGCAGACCTTGGTGGATTTGTTTGAACTAAATATGGTGGATTTCAATGTTCTTTTGGGGATGGATTGGTTACACTTTCGTAACACGTCCTTAAATTGTCGAGCCTGTAAGGTTTCTTTAGGTTCCCTGGTAAACCAGTTATTGAGTGGGAGGGTGGTTCCCTAGCTCTGAGGGAAGGTTTATTTATTATCTTAGAGCTCGGAGATAAATCTCCAAAGGATGTCTCTATCATTTAGTTTGGATTAAAGATTGTAGCTCGGGAAGTCCTTCTCTACATTCAGTTCTGGTGGTGAATGAGTTTCTTGAGGTCTTTTTGGATAATCTTCCTGGTGTTACTCCAGATAGGGAGATTGATTTTGTGATTGATTTGGTTCCACACATATTTCCAATATCTATTCCTCCTTATAAAATGGCTTTGGATGAGTTGAGAGAACTCAAGGAGAAACTTAAGGATCTTTTGGATAAGGGTTTCATCCATCCTAGTGTATCCCACCAGGAAAATGCTATTCGTGCAAAATAAGGATGGTTTCCTTCAGATATGCCTTAAATATTGGTAGATAAATAAGATAACGGTTAAAAACAAGTATTCACTTCCTAGGATAGATGACTTGTTTGATCAGTTGCAAGGTGCCAAATTCTTTTCTTAGATAGATCTTCAGTCAGGGTATCATCAGCTTAAGATTAAGGAGGCGAATATCCCTAAGAGGGATTTTCATTCTCGGTATGAGAACTTTGAGTTCCTGGTTATGTCATTTGATTTGACTAATGCTCCAGTGGAATTTATGGATTTGATGAACAAGGTTTTCAGGCAGTTTTTGGATCTTTTTGTCATTGTGTTCATTGATGATATTTTGGTTTATTCTAAGAGAGAGGTGGATCGTGCCAATTACCTCTGTATGGTATTGCAGACCTTGAAAGAGCAGTAGTTGTATGCCAAATTCTCTAAGTATGAGTTTTGGTTTAACGGTGTGACTTTTTTCGGTCATATTATTTCTAGTTAGGGGATCATGGTTGATTTGAAAGAGGTGGTTATGGTTAAAAGTTGGCCTATACCTACGACTCTAACAAACATTCATAGCTTCTTAGGTTTGGATGGATATTATAAATAGTTCATGGAAAGTTTCTTGACCATAGCTTCCCCATTGACTAAGTTGAATCAAAAGAAGGTAAAGCGTTCTTGGTCTGATGCTTGGAGGGGATTTTTGGGAAGCTGAAGGATAAGTTAACTTCTGTTCCAGTTTTGAAATTGCCTAAAAGTAATGAGGGGTTTGTGGTTTATTGTGATGCATCCTGAGTGGGACTTAGTCGTATTTTGATGCAACATGGGAAGGTCCTTGCCTACCACTATGGTTAGTCTGAGTAATGCTTTGCATCCGCAGATGGATGGGTAAGTAGAGAGATCTATTCAGACATTGGAGGACATGTTGCATGTATGTGTGATTTATTATGGTGGCAATTGGGTTGAGCATCTATCTTTGATAGAATTTTCTTACAACAATAACTATCATTCAAGCATTAGGATGGATCCTGTTGAGGCATTGTATGGTAAGAGGTATAGATCTCCTATTGGTTGTTTCAAGCTTGGTGAAACGAATACGTTTTACCTAGACATGGTTTATCAGGTGATGGAAAAGGTGAAGGTGTTTGGGATGGGTTTAAGGCTTCCCAAAGTTTCTAAAAGTCCTATGCAAATGCAAGGCATAGAGACTTGGAGTTTAAAGTTCGGGATAAGGTGTTCCTAAAGGTACTCCCATGAAGGGAGCAATACAGTTTGGTAAAAAGAGGAAGCTTAGTCCCCTGTATAATGGTCCTTATGCGGTTTTACAGAGGGTTGGTAACATCGCATATGAATTGGAGTTGCCTTCTAGTTTGAGCTCCATTCATCCCGTATTTCATGTCTTTGTGTTGAGAAAGTATCTTAGTGATCCTTCTTCGGTGGTTCCTTTGGAAGCATTGGGTATCTTTGATTCTCTGTCTTATGAGTCGATCCCGATTTAGATATTTGATCACAAGTTCGTTGGTTATGATCCAAGGATGTGGCCTCGATTAAAGTTCTATGGCGGAACCATAAGGTGCAAGAGGCTACCTGGGAAAAGGAAGCAGACATGAAGAACAAATATCTCCATTTGTTTTTTGCTCTGGATATTCGTGCGGAAGGTATGTGTTCTTGATCACATCCTTATTTTCTAACTTAGTCATGGGTTAGAATAGATCCTTGCATCTTTGTTTTCTAACTGGGTTAAAGGTTGGATTGATATTTGATAATGCAAAAGAATCGTGCTTTTGTTTGACCTACCTTGTCCATCATTCGGGGACGAATGATCCTAGTTGACCCGACCCGACCTGGGGCCTTGTCGTAATGGGCATCTTAAATCCTACCAGAACCGGAGACCACTCCTAAAACCTAACCCAACCATCCCTCATATATCCTAAGTTGGATGAATTCCAAACATATAACAAGATAATGTATTTTATTCAATTTCTATACTCTAGGATAGGTCTAAGATTGTGACATACCCAAATGAGTCCAACCGTCCAAACCCATACCCATAACCAATTGCCAAACCAAACCATAACAATAACCAAACCAAGTTCCATAACATACTATGAAAGGATGGAACAGTGAGAAATTTCATACAACGATATCATCCCCAATGCCAATGCAAATACTAAGGCTGACACCACTACCTATCCCGCCCATACCAACCCATAGTAGTTCCACCCGTGTCATATCTTCTAACACACAAATTTTCAGCTCATATAGCCATATATTTGTGGATGAAAAGTAGTGCTAAACTTCGCTATAGTGCCTAACTCCTTCTATATACACATCTAAAAGTTAGATGTGAACTAGGTACCTCAGTCTAAAATAATGGAAATGTGTATGTTGAATAAACACACTATCTCCTGAATGTAAATCCTCACCAATCAATTTATATTTCATAAATTTTAAACTGGCATAAAGTAATCTAACTAGGTCAATCCATTCACAATAACCCAAACAATATCATGGAAATCCTCCCACAAAATCCATGGCAATCCGCTCCCACTTCTACTCAAGTATAGACATCATGTAGGTCATACCACCTACCTTTTGGTTGTCACACTTCACCTGTTAGCAATTCAAACATTGATACATACTTTACAATATCCTTCTTTATTTCAGCACCAATAGTACTGCTTTAAAACATGATACATTTTTAGTGCTCTCCGAGGAATAGAATATCTAGAGGTAAGAGCCTCTTCTGTAATCACTTTTTCAAATCACCAACTCTAAGAATAAAAATACAAACTTTGATTCATAAAATGTCATGACCCAATTTTTTAGGTCATGATGGTGCCTACTAGAATCCACCAGTAGGCAAGCCAACCCCGTAGTCCAGAACGGCTAGTGACGGACTACCCAAATATATATAGAAAAAGAATACGAATTAAATAGAATAAGAAAATCAAGTGCATAATCAAGTCCCAAAACCTGATGGTATCAGTACAAGAGCTTCTAACATAATAACATTACAAAGTGACATACAAATGAATACACTGATATAACTATCTCCAAAAATACTAGATCAAGTAAACAATACACATCACTAAAGAAACGTTTCAACATACCAGTAATGACGTTGGGGGGTTACTTAGAATTGCGATGAGATGCAAGCGCATATAAGAAATTCTAGCCAGTGTCGGTACTAGGAGTAGAAATAGATGTAGAATCATCACCCTTTGGTGCAGGAGCAGATGAAGAGTCAACAAGAACCTTGTTAGCCCCAGAAGCCATTCTAGCACAGCAATCATGCTACATATGACCAATCTGACCATAATAAAAACATATGTTCTTCCCTTCCTCACAGAACCCACAGTGTTACCGCCCACATAATTTTCAAGGAGGGTGGGATAGAGTCGACTAAGCCCGACTAGCTTGAGATAGGGCACCCTGTGCCCAAAACCCACCATCATGCTGAAATCGACTATCACACGATGGCTTCGGGTAAGAAGCACTAGCCCACTTCTTCTTTGAACACTTACCACCTTCTCTACCACTTTTCTCAGAAGACCTAAATTTCATCCCTTATTTCTCACTAAACTCAACCCGCTTCCTCTTCCCTTTCTTCACCTACAACATATACACAACCAACCCAGAGATATTTATGTCCTTGATCAACACGGCAGCCTTACTCTCAAGAATCAACTCACAGGACAATCCCTAAGAGAAATTATGCATTCTAGCTCTCATGCTACAAACCAACTCAAGAGCATACTTGTGTAGATAATGAAATTTTAAGCCTTACTACTTAATAGACATCCTACCATGCCTCAAGTTCACAAACTCTTTAGCTTTCCCCTCTCTCAACTCCTGAGGAAAAAA
>NW_025843560.1:0-1607 GCF_002878395.1 Capsicum annuum | reverse complement strand
GAAAAAGTACTAGACTATGAAATTGAAACCATAAATTGGATAGCACAGTTATACCTAGATAATTACCCAGAAGGATATTATTCAGATTAAGAGATGTTAGAATATATCAAAAAAATTAGGGAAAATCAAGATAATCTAAATAAAGAAATTAATTATAAAAACCGAATTAGAAAAATAATGGAGAATCTAAAAGAAAAATTAATATGGATAGAAAAAACCTTAAAAAATTTAGAAAAAAGTACATGTGATAGTTTATATAATTTAAAAAACTCACTACGAGAAGAACAACACAAGATAATAAATAACATTGAAAATCTAGAATTAGATATACATTACAGTACAATTAGGATACATTATTACAAAGAAATCTGTAACTCTACAATTACTACAGGATAAAATAATAAACCATACAAATTAATGAATACATCTTACGAAAAGAATAAATCATTAAAAGATATTGAAACAAAATTTAAGAAATATCCACGCACAAAGAAAAATAGATTCATTATAAATATAATAGATCTATTACATAAGTTAGTTATCCGCATAGATCCGGATCCCCCTAGAGGAAAAATTAAAGAATCTTTAGTTAGTAATTATTCAGAATATATAAGTCTAAATAAAACAAAAGAAAACCCACAAAGATTAGCCTATCTAATTACCTTAATATCTAGTATTGAAGCAAAATTAATAATCCATTTAAAATCTAGAAGAATGAGACACATAACACCTAATTATGATAAAATTAGATTTAAATATCCACCAAGATATAATAAATATGGTTTGAATGAATAAAGTACAAAAATACAAAGAATTAAAATAAATTATTTCTGAAAAACGTAAAGAATTAAAAATAAGAATAGAAAGACTACATTATAATATATTTGCCGGAGTTAGTGAAAACTCAATAAATACACAAAAAGATGAAATATCAAAATTAGAATCACAAATAGATAGTTTAGAATATATATATCAACATGAACAATTCACAATATTATGAACAAAGAAGAATTTATAATATATGAAAAAATATATGAAAATCACGAAGGATTAAAAATAAAAATAGTATTTTCTAATCTAGGAAAAAGGTATAAAAAAATAGGTAAATATTTATATCCAATGTTAGAAAAAGAAGAATTAAAATTAGAAGATAAATTGACAGCTGTGGTAAGAATAGAAAGAGAAAATTAAGAAATAGATAGGAAAAAGGAAATAGAAATAAATACTCTTGATAGAAAAGAAGATAAAAATATAATACCTAGAACATCAGAAATAAGAAAACTTACATATTATAAGAATAAGTTTAAAAAATATAATGAATATGACAAATGGACACCAAAATAAATAGTTAATAAAAATTATAACTTTTTAGACCTAGACTGTGTAATAGATACAGAAAAAACAATACAATTATGTACACCACTATTAGATATGCAAAAGGCAAAGCTAGTATACCACTAGTAACAAAAAGAATAATTAATAAAGAGATAAATGATATAAAAAGTAAAGGCGACCCAATAAAATATGTACACCTTGGAGGTACAGAGATATTAATAAAAACATGTTTTAGAGAAGGAATAGATACACCAATAGAATTATATTTAGCA
>NW_025843559.1:0-1856 GCF_002878395.1 Capsicum annuum | reverse complement strand
TTCCTCTACAGTCGAGCTGCTGCTTCTAATATTTTTTTATTTAAAAGGTTTTTGCTGTAATTTTATTTTATTTGATTAAACACAAATATAAAAAAATAAAAGTGATTTTAAAATAAGATATTAAATTTGTGTGGTTATAAGTCGTTTCAGTACTTGCATTGGTAACTGATTAATTTACATTCGGATCGTGTAGGACCGTTTAGAGAAATGTTTTCTATCAAGGATATTTTTATACCTATGACTCGAACTCGATACCTTTAATTAAGTAGTAGTAACCTTATCCACTCACCACATAATTAATCTTGTTAGGCGAAAGAGTAATACTCCCTCCATTTCGAAATAAGTGAATTGTTGGGGTATTTATTGGTGTTTTAACATAAGTGAATCATTGATTTTTTTTTTCAAATTTGCCCTTATGATTTGACAACCAAGTAACTTTTGAAAAAATATTACAAGGTCAACTTTTTCTTTTTTGGAGGTAAAAATGAAAAGTTGTGTTAAATTTATATCTTTAGTGCTTTTTCCTTATTATATGTGTCAAAATTCAACAACTTATTTATTATGAAACGTAGGGAGTATAAAGTAATAAATAGGTGCAAATATATAGTGTAACCTATGTATTCAATTCATGTATATATAATAACTAGATGCAAGAGCCCGCGCTTGCACATGATACTTTTTTGTCTAACTTATGTGATATTGATAAATTTTTGGTCAATTAAACTTTTGGCTGTTTTTTTAAATATTTTAAGCTATTGATTATTATGATGTACAATACATTATAAGTTTTTAGATAATATGCGTTATATTTGTCGTTTCAATTTATGCGACACTGATGGAATTTAGAGAGTCAATCAAAATTTTTAATATAATTTTAAGATTGTTTTTATTTTATTTTTTTAAATTATTAATTATTGTAATTTATAGTACTTTTACATAATTTTCAGATAAAATATGCTTGTAATGATCCCCTAGGTCATTTTCTTGATTTGCGTGCATTTTCAGCATTTTGAGCCTTCCCACAGTGGCTACAGGTCATTTATGACTTGCCTGAACTATCGGTTCGGTGATCGGATAGTTCATTAGGATTTAGGCTCATTTTTCTATTTTGGAGCATTTATTGTTTAGAATTTAACTTCGGACTAAAATTCCTAGTAAATGACCTTGGATGAGAATTTCGACAGCTCCATCAGCTCTGAAACATTGAATTTAGGCTAGATAGACCCTTGGTTTAGGTTCTGAGACACCCGGGTTCATTTTGAGTTATTGGTCGAAAGTTAAGAAAATGAAAGTTGGGTGTGGGATCCATTTTTTGTCGAAACAACTTCGGATGGAAATTTCGACTGCGCCAGAGTCAGGATCATTAAATTTGATAGAGTAGCATAGTCCATTTGCGTATATGGGATTCTGAATGAATCCGGAGGGATTGACAGAGAGTTGGAATTTCCAAGTCTTAACCGGTGTCGGTGCACCGGCTATCGTGACCCATGTGTCGTGATAGCGACTCCCCATGACAACTATCAGGTATTGCGATCGTGATACTCGTGTCGCGATCCAGGCTCTTCTGACAATCACTAGGTATGGTGATCGCAAGCCATTGATCGCGCAATCGTGGTTCGTTTAGGTAGTCACTAGATGTGACAATCGTGATCCATGCATCACGATCGCGACTCCCGAGTGCCTGGGATGGGTATAAATACCCCATTTTTGGCTCGTTTTTGTCATTTTCTCATTTATTTCCAAGAGAACTAAATCCTAGAAGTTGAGAGAGCTAGGGATTGAAGCTTATAGATGATATGGGGAGCTGGGTTAATGATTATTCCGTGATTTCACTTCGAATTCATTGTTAGATTCCT
>NW_025843558.1:0-1655 GCF_002878395.1 Capsicum annuum | reverse complement strand
TTATGCATGATGCATTATGGCTCAGAAATACGACTTGCAAGTCTTGGTGTGACGACACCAATTCAGATTATGCCATGATAATTCAGAACAGATTTAATGCATGTTTGAAATCAGACTTTTCAAATGTTAAAACTAGAAACATGCATAATTTAGAACAGGATAAAATTGGGCATAAAGAGAGTTTAGGTGGTTCCCCGAAGAAGGCGTGAATATCAAGCAACTCATCGCCCAAAACCGTGATTTGCCGATCCGGGTTTATTTATTACGCTGGCCTAGAGCCCTGTGGCGTATCAGATTCAGGAACTCCAACCCTTGCGGCACACTTGGGTTGGGGGCTTTCCCGCCGAGTCAATGGCGGATTCCATACCGCCCGTGGAATATCAAAATTGTAGGGGAGTGCCACCTAACTCAGAAGTAATATACAGATCAAAACTTGCATTGACAGGCAGGTTACATGTTTTTCAGAAATGCACCCATGTGTTTCGAAAGCCACTTGATGTATAATGTTTTGACAAAGTTGTTTCCCAAACTATTTTATTTACATATAAGCTTTATTTTGGATTGCTTTGCGTACCAGTACATCTGTATTGACCCCCCCTCCTCCCTCCAGGTTCTGAGGCTCAGTCTAGGGGTCCAGAAAGGCAGTAGATTAGTCAGACAGAGTTGCAATGATTAGTTGGTGAGCCTTCTCTATTCCAAAAGGCCCGTCTTTCAGATTATGTCCCTTATTATTGTTTTGGTCTACTGGGGGCCTTGTCCCAGTTTTCAGAAAGTTGTCAGATTTTCCTGTAGTAGAGATTTCACAAACTGAGTCAGATGTTATTAGATGTAGTTGATTTTCAATTTTCATACTTATGTTGAATTCAGAATTGACCATGTTTCTGTAGCAGATTATGTTTCCGCATCTTCTTTATTTATATGAAGGTGTGTATGCTTACCAGATAGAGAGGGACGTTCCGGCCCCTCAAGGTTCCGGATGTCTGTCACGGCCAGGCCCTAGTTCGAGTCGTAACAAACTTGGTATCAGAGCATGGTTCATGGTCCTAGGGTGTCTGCGAAATCGCGTCGGGTAAAGTCTTGTTTATGGGTGTGTAGCGCGCCACACTTATAAGCAGGAGGCTACTAGGTGTTTAGGAATGTTTCTCTTCTTTATGATTTAGTTCGTGCTTCAGAGTCTAATCTGTCCCCTAATCAATGATCTCTTGCTTTTCAGAAAAACCAGTTATGCCTCCCCGTTGCACCAACGTTAATGCTCAAGAGGACGAAGTCCGTCCCACTCATGGGATGAGGACACCTAACAGAGCTCACACTCCAGAACCTGTCCTTACTCCGGGAGTCCCTCCAGTCCCAACCAGTCCACCTAGGGCTCCTCGGACTAATGTTAACCATCCCCCGACTACTCAGAGGGATATTTCGAATGCAGAATTCAAACAATCTATTCATATGCTGACACAGTTGGTGGCTAATCAGGCCCAACGATCAGAAGATATTGGGTCTGCACCTGTTACATCTGAAGCTACTAGGGTGGGTCAGTTCATGAGAATGAACCCGCCTAAGTTTACTGGCACTAAGGTAGAAGAGGATCCGCAAGAGTTCATAGACGAAATAGAGAAGATTTTCAGAGTGATGCATGTGGATCAGGTGGAAGGTGTTGA
>NW_025843557.1:0-1501 GCF_002878395.1 Capsicum annuum | reverse complement strand
ATCACAGTACACCACAAAACCATCAACACCATCGGGCAAAGTCAAAATAGGGGATGAAGTGAGTCGAGTCTTCAACTCCTGAAAACTCTTCTCACAAGATTCGGACCACAAGAACTTCACTTTCTTTTAGGTCACTTTTGGGTCAACCGAGTCATAGGAGACGCTATAAAGGAGAAACCCTCAACAAAACGGTGGTAATAGCTAGCTAAACCCAAGAAACTTCGGTTATCAATCGGAGAAATAGGTCTAGGCGAATTTCTAACAGCTTCGGTCTTTTGGGGATCAACTCTAATACCCTCGGAAGAAATGACATGACCCAGAAAAGCAACTGACCTTAGCCAAAACTCACACTTGCTGAACTTGGCAAAAAACTTGTGATCTCTAAGGGTTTGCAAGACAGTTCACAGATGATTAGAATGTTCATCCTCACTACGGGAGTACACCAGTATATCATCAATGAACACTATGACAAACTTATTCAGATATGGTCTGAACACTCGATTCATAAGGTCCATGAAAGCTGCTGGGGCATTAGTTAACCCAAAAGAGATAACAAGAAACTTAAAATGGCCATAACGAGTTTGGAAAGCGGTTTTTGGGATGTCACACTCCCTAACTTTGTGTTGATGATAGCCGGAATGAAGGTCTATCTTTGAGAAATAACTTGAACCTCACAATTGATTAAACAAATCACCTATTCTCAGAAGGGGGTACTTATTTTTTACGGTGACTTTATTCAGTTGGCGGTAATCAATGCACATACGCAAAGAGCCATCTTTCTTTCTCACAGACAACATAGGAGCACCCCAAGGAGAAACACTGGGCCTTATGAAACCCTTATCTAGTAGATCTTTGAGTTGCTCTTTCAACTCCTTAAGTTTTGCAGGGCCCATATAATAAGGAAGACAAAAAATGGGTTGAGTATCGGGAAGAAGATCAATCCCAAATTCTATCTCTCTATCAGGAGGTATCCCTAAGAGATCATCCGAAAAGACATCAAAAAACTCATTGACGACGTTAACAGACTTGAGAGTTGGAGTCTCAGACTTAGTGTCTTTGATTCTAACCAAATGGTAAATACACCCCTTGGAAATAAGCTTTCTAGATTTGAGGTAAGAGATAAAATAACTCTTGGGTGACACAGAATTCCCAGACCACTAACACGGATGCACCCGGAAACTAAAAATTGACCACTCAGGTCTGACAATCAATAGAGGCATAAGAAGAATACAGCCAGTCCATACCTAGAATCATATCAAAATCTACCATGTCTAACTTAATCAGATCAGCCAACAAGACTATGAAGGATGGTAACAGGACACTTTTTATACACTTTCTGGGAAACAATCGAATCACCCACTAGGGTAGAAACTAGGATAGGCTCAGGAATAATCTCAGGACTCATTTCAAAATTCACAGCTATCAAAGGTGTAACATATGAGAAACTGGATCCAGGATCCAACAAAGAATACACATCAAACTGAAATATACAAAGCATACC
>NW_025843556.1:0-2292 GCF_002878395.1 Capsicum annuum | reverse complement strand
GTTGTGATAAATTGTGATACAAATACTCAAGTTATATATTCATTGAGCACGTAATATTTCTACCGATTTATTTTGGTTTCATATCATCTTAGTTATTGTTAAGAGAAGCCTTGGAGTAACCGATAAAGTTGTTTCCATGTGATTAGGAGGTCACGAGTTCAAGCCTTGGAAACAGCCTCTGGCAGAAATGCAAGGTAAGGCTTCGTACAATACACCCTTATGGTCGGGCCCTTCCCCGGACTCTATGCATAGCAGGAGCTTTAGTGCACCGGGCTGCCATTTCAAAGCAGAGGTGAAAAAAGGTATGTTTTTGTAATTATTGATAATTATTTCAGGTTTACCTGGACACTCTTTTTAGCTTCCAAAGAAGATGCCTTTGATGTCTTCTCCATATTCATTATGAAAATTGAAAAGAAGTTAGGCACTTCCCTACTTTCCATGAGATTTTATCATCGTACGGAATTTGAAAATGAACAATTTTTAGAATTCTATTCCATAAATAGTATAGATCACAATTTATCTGCTCCCAGAACGCCTCAGTAAAATGGAGTAATAGAAATGAAAAATATAACATGTGAAGAAATAGCCAGAACAATGATGCTTGCAAAAAATCTTGCAAAAAATCTTTGGGCTGTAGCAATCAGTACTGCAATATATAGCATAAATAGATTCATGGTCAGACCTATTCTAGAGAAGACTCCCTATGAATTACTAAAATGAAGAAATCCTAACATCTCTCACTTTAAAACATTTGGTTGCAAGTGTTTTATTCATAATAATGGCAAAGACAGTTTAGGAAAATTTGAAGTTAGAAGTGATGAGGGAATTTTCCTAGGATATTCACATCATAGTAAAGCTTATAGGGTCTTAAATAATAGAACAAACTATGTTGAGGAAAGTGTGCATGTAGTATTTGATGAATCTTGTGCTAAGACTAACATGTATAAAAAAATGACTCTGAAGAACAGGTAACAGAACAAATTACACAATCTGGTCCATCGCCTGGAGAAGCTGAATCTAGAAACACCTCAACAGAGGGAACTGGATCTAGAGGCATTCATCTAGGGTAAATTTAACCACCATCTACTCCCAATAAAACTAGTCATGAAGATCCTAGCAGCTCTAAAAAATTAATCCCAAAAGGTTACAAGTATCAAGGATCTCATCCTGTAGAAAATATTCTTATTGATCTCACCATAAGACTCACCACAAGATCAGTATTGAGGAGCTTGTATACCTTCAAGAATTCTTGTCTGTGGTTGAACCTAAGAAGGGAAATAAAGCACTCTTGGATGTTGATTAGATCTTATCCATGTAAGAAGAGCTCAATCAATTTGAGAGAAGCAAGGTCTGGCATTTAGTTCCACCTCCAAAAGATAAAACTATGATTAGAACTAAGTCGGTGTACAGAAATAAAGTTGATGAACATGGAATAGTTACATGGAACAAGGCCAGATTGGTGGTCCAAGGATATAATTAGGCGGAAGACATAGATTTTGATGAGACTTTTGCACCTGTGGCAAGACATGAAGTTATCAAACTTCTTGTGGACTTTGCTGCTTATAAGGAATTCATACTTTACCAAATGGATGTGAAGAATGCAGTCTTGAATGGCATTCTTAATGAGGAAGTGTATGGGAAACAACATCCAGGATTTGAAATTAAGGAATTTCCTAACTATGTGTACAAGCTTGATTTATTAAATGTGAAAAACATTTCAATATAAACCTAATATATTCATAAAACCATATAAAAGCCATAAGAGAGTATGATGTTAAATTAACAATAAATGTATATGAAAAATAAATTCATGTGTGTACGTTATATTATTAAGTACAAACTTTAAAGAACTGGGGTAAGTTATTAACTTTATTTATGGTAAATTTGCAACTTTAAATGGGTTTAGTATTAAACCAAATTGGACTGTATTACAATATAGTTAATTTAGGAAAATTTTGATAGTTTTGTATAAGACCCTTATTTAAATATTACTAAATGTCTAGTTATTTTGGTTTGTCGAAATTATTTTTTATATAAGATAAAATTCAACTTTCTTACAATAAGAATTTTTATTAATTTCAAATTCTTTAATAATTGATATAATAAATAATAATAATTATTTAAGAAAAAAAGATGAAAACACAATTTTGTTTATGAAAAATCTTTTAATGAATGAAAAAAGGCTGAATCATTTTTCTAAGAGAGTGTACGTGCTTTGCACGTGTCTTTCTCATCAATCAGAATGTTCATTATATCTATATAGCTTGTACCAATCAATCAAAAGAGTCTATT
>NW_025843555.1:0-5744 GCF_002878395.1 Capsicum annuum | reverse complement strand
GGTTAGGCTTGACCCCTACCATGTCTATTAATCAACAAGAAGCTTGTTAAGGGGGACATGGACCTTACCCCTAACCAACAGATTCCATCTTTAAAAGATCCACAAAAAAGAGTGAGGAAGGAGTAGCCTATACAATCTCCTTCTCTACCAAAGCATATAATCATCAACTTACAAAGAAATTACATTTTTCATATTTTCTCCTCATATAAGGTAATTGCCGCTTGTCTGGTTGAATTAAACCTTTGATCTCTTGGGGAAGGGATTGCCAAGAGTAAAAAAAGGTTTCATTTCCAATAGTAGAGGCCATTTTAGCAAAGTAATCTGCTACCACATTAGCTTCTCGGTAGCAATGGTTGAAATCGACATTGGCATTTCTAACACTATTGTTAGTGTCATAAATGATCTTCTTCAGATTGAGATTAGCGGTACCTTTGTTTTTCAGCATGTTGATGATCACCATCGAATCCATTTCTATAACGAAACTATTAAGACCCTTCTGCACACACCATTGAGCCCCAAATCTAGCAGCTGTAGCTTCCGTTTGGTTATTACTGGTACAATGCACTACCCTTGAAAAAGCCATCACAAAGTCTCCATTGCTGTCTCTAGCTATGCCTCCGATACCTGCTTGTCCTGTGTCCTTGTTGTAGCTGCCATCAACATTAATTTTGTAGTCCCCTACTTCTGGTTTTTGCCAAATAACTTGTTCGACATTGACCTTAGGTTGCAATCTTTCAAAAGTGGCACACATGTTGGGCCAGTTTCCTGTTACGGTTACTAGCGGAAAAGTGATGTCGAGGGCAGCAGTAATATTCCATATTATTTGATACTCCATCTTCTCGTGGTACATCTTGTTTTGACCTCCAAACTTACAATTTGTCCATTGTTTCCAGATTTCCCAACATATAAATATAGGGGCAATATGAATGATGATGTTGTGTACACTACTTTTGTTCGTAACACTCCACCAATTATTGAAAATTCTTCTTGTAGGTCCTGGCATATGGATTATGCCCAAAGGTGCACCAATATATTTCCAAATATGCATAGCAGCATTCCCCTGAGTAAAGGTGTGTTGGATGGAATCAGTTACAGGATTTGTGCAGCAGTAGCATTCAACATTAGAATGTTGTCCAAATCTAGATACAACCTCACCAAAAGGAAGTTTCCCTTGGCATAATCTCCAAGAAAGAAAGATATCTTAAATGGTATAGACTTAAGCCACAGATTTTGCATAAAATAATTTTTTGGCTTCACATTTCTCACCAAATTCCAAGCGGTTTTATTAGAGTAATGACCATCTTCAGTACACATCTAAATAGGATCATCTTCCTGGTCATTTGGCCCAATGTGGATGTGCATAATACTTTGAACAATGTAGGAACAACATGAAATCTTTAACACAATATTTGGCAAAAAGCCCATCACAGTAGACAGAAGGAATAAGAGCCAAAGGGCCTAAATCTGTCCATCTATCCCACCAAAAATTGCAATTTCCACTATTGATGTTCCATTTGATATGGTTTTCCGCAATATTCCTGGCCCATACAAGACTTTTCCATCCTTGAGAGTTACCAGAGATCCATTTCTTTTGAACCAAATTTTTATTAGCGCAATACTTGTTTTTCAAAAAATCAGCCCAAATAGTGTTTTTCGTTCTCAATCTCCACCACCTTTTGATTGCCAGGGTGTTGGAGATATCAACCAGGCTTCTAATACCTATACCTCCTTCATCTTTTGGATGACATAAATTAGTCCAAGAGCTCCAGTGAAACTTTCTCCTCTCAGTAGTAGAACCCCAGTAAAACCTGGCCATGTGTTTCTCAATCATATTCAGAGTGGCTTTAGGAGGGTTAAGTGCAGAGAGAGTATAAGTCAGCAGAGATTGAAGGACACTCTTAATAAGTACGGATCTTCCCCCGTATGTGAGCATCTTACCTTTCCAACCGTTAATCCTCTTAACTACCTTAGAAATCATACCATCAAAATATTCCACTTTTTTTCTACCATAATACAGAGGGCAACCCAAATAAGTAAAAGGAAATGACTTGTCCATATAGCTAGTGCATTGTCTCAATCTATTGATTCTATATGGACTAGTCTT
This sequence comes from Capsicum annuum, assembly GCF_002878395.1. Classification (NCBI taxonomy): domain Eukaryota; kingdom Viridiplantae; phylum Streptophyta; class Magnoliopsida; order Solanales; family Solanaceae; genus Capsicum; species Capsicum annuum. The sequence continues at coordinate 3,640 of NW_025843555.1, read as the reverse complement.
GGGGCATGTTAAAAAGAAACTCTTGTCGTTGTTGACCTTTTGACCAGAAGCCTTTTCGTATCTCTTAATTTGCTTCATAATCATCTTAACTGAATTTGTATTACCACTGGAGAATATGACAATGTCATCTACGTAAGCTAAATGATTAATTTGAGGCCCTCTTTTGTTCATGGAGAAAGGGATAAACTTGTTATCATTGTTCAAGTTGTTTAGAGATCTTGAAAGAACCTCGGCTGCTAAGATAAAAAAGGAAGGGGATATGGGATCCCCTTGTTTGAGCCCTTGAGTGGAATGGAAAAATCCTTGTCTGGTACCATTATTAGGACTGAGTACCAGACATTAGAAATGAGCCTTTTGATAAGGTCTATCCAGTCACTACTAAAACCAAATTTATGCAGGACATTTAAAAGAAAGGACCAGGATAACCTATCGTATGCCTTTGCCATGTCAAGTTTGATCACCATATTTCCTCCCTGATTAGGTTTAGCAATATCATGAATGATCTCTTGGGCAGTCAGTTATATGATTTTTGTTGATTTTAATAGTCTCTATTTTGAGGCAAATTAGTGGTTGCTAAATATATGTATATATGGATAACATCTCAATAAAAATGGCATCCCAGTGCACTAAAGCTCCCGTTATACGTAGGGTCCGAGGAAGGGCCCAATTGTGCGCAGCGTTACCTTGCATTTCTGTTAGAGGATATTTTCAATCAAAAAAATATCAATCTAGTTTGGTTCTGCTATATGAATTTTTTTCGTATCGTTCCATTTTGTTGAGTCTTATAATGCCAATGCTAAACATTTTTGTCTATTAAGGTAAATTAGTAAGATTCTCATGTAATGTGTAGTCTATTAGCTCGAATAAAATCTCAGTTTCTTTTTCTGCAACTCTGCTGTTGTTTCTGCTGGTTTTGTTATCGGTTGTTATTACTTATTAGGGTGTTGTACTTCTTAACTTGCGCAACACTTGCTTTCTGAATGAGGTTTTGCAATGTTTCATGCACACGGTGTCTTTGTTTCACCTCATTGTGTGGAACCATCATGCATTTCCATGTGATAGTAAGGACATTTGTTTCTCAGAAAAATTTAGGTTTTGTGCACTGACAGTATACAAAATATTCTACATTATCAGTAAACTTGACCTGCTATTGCAGGTTACTCAAAAGTTTGTTTTTTCAATTTTTATGGAAAAAATTGGATAACCTGCATTAGCAAGTCAAGTTTACCTAGAGTGTAAAAGTTTTTGTATACTGACGATGCACAAGACTTAAACTCTTCTCAGAATATCCATTGTTTTGAGTTACTGATATTGAGTGTATTGGAGTGGCTTTTTTCCTTAGCTGATCGTCATTTCTTGCTTTTGTATACTAGTTGCAGGTTTCACGAGCGCATTCTGTGTACTTTGCTTTTTTAGAGAGCTTATTGACTTTTCGTTGGCTTTTGAGAATGGTTCTATCGCGCCGTTGAGACTTGTTGAAAATTTCAGCTGTATCCTTACTCATATCTTGGCACACACACGCACGGGTGGAATCACATGGAGACGGGTGGGTTCACTGGTAGCCATGCTCCCGTCCCGTCTCTATACCACACATATCAGTACTATTTTTGTGATTAGCTTTTATAACTTGGATGTTTGATCCCTTCTTTTATTTAGTTACACATTTTTTTCATCTTGTTTCTTGGTTACCTTTTATATATAATTAACGTCACTCACACTCCTTCTCCAATTATGATAGAGACAACGTTGGATCAGACCTAAACATTTATTTATTTCCTTCTGAAGTTTACTTTAATTTTACATGTTGCAACTGGAATTGTCGAAACAACATTCTCATCAATGAAATACATAGAGAATACTAGGCGTACTAACATGGATGATGATGAAATATGGTTGTGTTGTCTGTGGTCCTTAACTTTGTGAAAACAACATGTGTTTGCATAAGGATTTAGCCTAATCTACAATTAACTAACTTTCCTACTTAGCAAATTTACTTACTATTAATATAGGATCTAAGTAAAATGAAACGGAGAGGGTATATGATATTTTTATAAGAGAGAATTTAGGTAATATGATATATATATACATATATGTGTGTGTGAGATATAGTATGTACATGTGTATGCATAAGGATTTATAGCCTAATCTATACTTGGTTTTGCTTTGTTAAGTACAAAACCAATATTTAGTCATCACTAAATTAATATTAATAAGTAGCTTCCGGCAAAGAAAACAACTAATTCTGAGGATTCTAAAGGAGTATAGACGTTAAAATCACCTCGTCTTGTAATATAATTCTCATTTAGCTCTTTATAACTGTGATGTAACAATATTATAACTAGATCTGTTCCCTCTAATGTTGTAACTAATTTCGAAACAGCACAAGACAAGATGGATAGCTAATTCAAATGAAATACACACTACTGAATCAAAATCAATATATCTCCGTCCTTGTTAAAATCAACAGGCTTGATCAGATTAATCAACATTCTGAAAAAAACTTGTCGAAAACCTAGAAAAAAAAAAAAGCGATCCTACTACAGTAAACAGACTTGGATTGTCTACAGACTAATTGTGGCTGGTTCTCACCAGCAATAACAAACAATAGTTTAATTATATGCAACGCTAATGTGAGTTTTGCAGCAAAATAGACCATGAGGAGAGCAACAGCTGACATATTGCCGGAATGTCTCCAAAAAATGGCTGCAAGCCTTTTCGACTCTTCCCAACTTGAAATTAATTATTCTTTTTCAACACCATATGAAATAGTGGATAATATCAAGGAGAGATATAGGGACGGCAAAATTCATAAAGAAAACTTTGAATTATCATGGATAGATGATTCTCCTCTAGTTGATAAGTGGCTTGACATTGCAATTAAGAAAAGGTTTATTTTCCATTACTGAGTTTTGCAGCCTCCAACACCTGACCATGAGGAGAGCTACACCTAACGTATTGCTGGAATGTCTAATTCAAAAAATACTCTGTTTTCTTAGTTATGAAGAAGCAGCAAAGATGAGTATTCTCTATAAAACATGGTTGCAAGCCTCGTTAACTCTTCCCAACTTGAAATTCTCTGTTGATCATAGCAACGGCAATATGAAAATAGTGGCGTACAATATTATGGAGAGATATAGGACGGGGAAAATCCCTATAGAAACATTTGAATTATCAATGTTTGAAGAATATCAGCTGCAGTAACCCATTCCAGTACGTAGTTATGATCATTGAACTGAAATTTTATGTAAAAATGTGATGGTGAATTTCTACTCATTTAGTTATTTTTAGTTGATTTGGTTTGTTGCTGTTCTGACCATTTGTCATCTTGGAAAACAATGAAAATATCTAACATTCCCGTCCCTGCTGGTTTTCTGTAGATCAAAAATCAAAACCAGTATCATTTAATGTTACTATTAATGTTAAGACTACTTAGGATGAAAAATTATAGTAAAGCTAGTTTCAAGTAACCTTGGAAAAAAATGTTTGAGATTGTGTGCTTTTACCGGAAATTTTTGATTTGGTAGCTGGAGAACGCAGGGAAAGTGGCTTATTGACATCATGAAGGTTCCCATGTTAGGATTATAGGCCTGGAATATAATAACATCATGAAGGCCTGGAATATAATAGCATCATGAAGCTT
>NW_025843554.1:0-2412 GCF_002878395.1 Capsicum annuum | reverse complement strand
TATATCTTACAGTTGGATAGTCCTCATAGTTTGGGGACTTATTCATTCAGATTCTGCAGCTTATCAGTTTATATAATTTAGTATTCTTTTTAGACAATTCGAGTAAGCTGGGGGTTTGTCCCAATGACTCTCTAGTTGTTAGTAGTAGAGGCTTGTTAGACTACTAGTTTAGATTAAGTTCATTTAGTATTTGAGATTTCAGACATTATATTCAGAAAGTTTTCCAAATATTAAATCCACTGTGGAATAATCATAGATCCCACAACCATAGTTGTAGGTTTAGTTCCACATGAGAAAGAAAAAGATAGTAACAATTATATTCATCATTCAAAGTAATTAAACTTACAAAAGATGAAGTCTTGAGTTGATTCTCTTCCAAATTCAAGACCAAAATCTCAAAACCCAATCAAAGAGTTGAATATTGAATTCTAAGTTAAGAGCCCCCAAAAAGAAAAGTAAACTCCCTTGAAATAAATTCCAGAATGTCAAGTCGCAGTAACCAAGAAAACCCTAAACAATACTTTAAATAGTTCAACCTAATTATGGAAATGAAATCACAAAGTTCAGTAATTTCTCGGATAGGTGACGACATTTTGTGATGTCTTATCAGGAGTCTGACAACTTATCACAGATGTCGTCATCTCCTCTTTACTTTTAACATTTGTTGTCTTAGGCTAACGATGAAGCATGATGGCTTATCAGATCTTTGACGACTTATCACCAATTTCGTCGATTATTTACTTCAGCTCTCATGTTCTGCCTTAGGCTAACAATGATCTTGATGGCTTATCACAACTCTGATGGCTTATCACATGTCGTCATCACTTCTTCCAGCTGAATCCCATTCTCTATTTAAGACTGACGATGAAGCTGACAACTTCCCAGAGTGTTGACAACTTATCAAGAATGTCGTCAGCCACACTTCTCTTCTATTTGCTTCTAATTTCAACTCTTTTACTTCCATCATTGTGGGTTCTCTTGCATCTTGATTTCCACTGCAAAATCAAAGATAAAACAATCAAAAATGACAAACGTTGTTTAAGACTTTGGAATTATTCTCAGTTAAAAGCCTAAAATGTGTTAGCATCTGCTCACACATCAACACCATCAACTTAAAACAATTGCTTTTCCTCAAGAAACTAAAACAAAACCAAGAGGATACAAAGTACATTTGGCATTCAATTATCTATATTATCTCAAAACCATCTTTACTTTCTCCAAGGTCAATTATTTCCAAATCAACTATCTATGCTACTGAAGAACAACAATCGAACACACAGGAATCAAGATATGGCATCAATTCAGCAACAACGACCATGCATGTACTAAGATTACATTATTCAAACAAGTTAGCAATTAGCAATGTAACCAGTGTGCCCTAACTACAAAGTAGTCCCACTTCACTTTTATCAAATATCACATATGTAACCATGGGAACAATCAAAAGACTCTCACTCTCAGAATGAAGTTCCAATCAATGTTTGCCAAATACTATAGGCTTGCCCTTATTTTCATTACCAAGATTTTTAAACGGGTCAGCTAAGATCACTAGAGGTCTTCTCTTTAGCTTGTAATGTAGGCTATGGGCTGGAATGATACTCGATGATATTTAAAGTGACTGAGCCTCCTTGACACTACACTAGCTTTTGGGGTCTCACTTATTAACCTTTTTTTATTCTTCTCTTTTCTCGATCACATATATTCAGGATGGGTGCGGTTTTTTCTACAATCACTTCTTTTTTTTTCACAACTTTTCTTTTATTGTTCTTTTCCACCGCACCTAGCTTTTTATTCTTTTCTTTTATTCTACCTTTATTCATACTCATTTTACATCATGCACCCCTATTATAGCCACCCTAAACTTAGGCCATTTGCCTAAGTTAAGGTGAACAATGTCCAAGGAGAACCAGGGCCAAAACAGGTTTATTATGATATAAATGGGATGGTGATAGGTTTCATAAAAAGAAATAGGCTATTCAGGATTAAAATAGGGATCAAGGGATATTATGCATACAGGGAAGGTCATTTAGGCTAAAAGTGGGCTAATATCAACAATGTCCTATGAGGCAAGACCAACCGGGCAAGTTCTGGATTTAACATACAATAGGAACTAGGTAGTATCTCACACACACATGGCACAAAGTTACATCACAAGATACTACCCATTCGGCTTATGCAATTGTTTAGCAATGGTTATCATGTCACTAGTATTAATGCCATAACAAGATGCACAGTGGTCACACATAATTGTATATCACACAATTATAAAATAGACCATTGGAGAGGTGTTCAAAAATCAACAAAAACATATTAACTACCTAAGGTACTCGTTTTTCCCCCAGTTAATCACAAACATAACAAAACTAACAAAATATGCCTAAACATGCCGGCTCTACTAGGAACAAGACTCCG
>NW_025843553.1:0-3079 GCF_002878395.1 Capsicum annuum | reverse complement strand
AATGTCCAGTCCTATTATTACAATCCCGAAATAGAAAAATGCAAAAAACCTATTCTATTCTATGCTAATTCTAAACTACACTCCATTGCTTTCTCCATCCGACGTTCCGGGCCTTGATCGTGAGTCGTATTCAAGTACATGGTACTTCGGGGCATTCCCCGGATAAATCCATACAAATCTCTTGGGGCACTCCCTGGCCAAATAAATACAATAGAGGTCAATGCATAAATCAAAACTATTCCACAAATAATTCATCCTTCAACAATCACAAATCCTAAACTTTGCCTACCCAACTTACGTTTGCCTATTTGTTTTGATCTAAAATGCAATACTATCGAGTTCGATTAACATCCATTTCTAGTCAAACAACCAATGAATCAAACTAACTAAAATTCACCAATTATGTCAAGTTTTCAATTCTCATCCCGAAACTTCTTTTTTATCAATAAACAATTAACAAATGCTACGATTATCAAATCACGTGTCAAAATTCAAAACCAACATTGACACAAACAAACAACGAAGATTCCAACTAAGCACACAACACATAAATCATCCACACACAACATCAATAAAGAATAAAAATAATGATCGGGAGAAGAAATGAACCTTAATGTCACTTTTATTCAATCAAACGGTGGAGCTTCGCAGATTCGGGACCTCGACTTAAACCAACTTTGAGCAAAACCACATTTGGTGTCGAATTTGACCTCAAAATAGATTTGGAAACCAATTGAAACCTCAATCATGACTAAACTCGCAAACCTCAATCGACAGATGAAACGAAATAAAAATTAAACTTGAACGGAGGTGTGAAACTGCGCTATTGGTCATCGATTTTGGTGAAGGGAGGAAGTTGGGTTGCTGCTAGTACTTTGCTGGAGCACCGACGAGCTCGGCGTTTGGATGAAATCGAAGGAGACGGGGGAAATTTCTGGCCCAGTGGCCCTTTTCTCTCCCTCTCTTCCTGTTTCTCTATCTCTTTGACAGCTTCTCTCTAATTTACTCAATCTCTCTCTCGCCTCTCTTTCTCTCCCTCATGATCTCCCTCTCAATCTCTCTGTGTGTCATGTTCAGTGATTTGTGAGTGAGCCAAGCTGTGAGAGTGTGCGAAGAACAAGAAAAGGAGGGGAAAAGCAGCTCCCTAATGGCTTCTCTGTCGATCTTTTTGAATTCACCCCAAAAAAATGGGCGTTAATGGTGAATTCTGTATGGCCGTGGTGACTTCTTTTGAAAGAATAGAATATCTTGAGGTTGGGTCCTTTTTGTTAGTGTACCCTATGGGTCCCCCTTCTTTTTGTTGTTAATGTATTATGTATCATCATATGTATCCATGAGAGAAAATAAAACATGAATGGGTAAATGGGGTCACGTGAGTGGGGTGGGCTGCCTAGGGGTGAGGTGGGGTAGTGAGGGTAAGGGTATGGGTAGGGTGTGGTGTCGTCTTTTAATTGGATAGGTTGTTAGGATAAGATAAATTAGTTAGAGGTATTGTTTTTGTTTATTTTTGTATTTTTGTGGGATATAATTACATGGGGTTGGATACATGGTAAGGTGAACTAAAAATGAATAAAATTAAACTTCGGAAGGGACAAAATTAGGTGTCTACACTAACAAAAAAATTCCATCATTGCTTCAACTACAAGTCTCCATTGATGCATTAATGGTATTTCTAGACTAAACGGTTGCTGCCTGGAAGGACTATGTCGGAAAATATGTTTGTTTATACATTAAGATATGCAACACCTAAATATACCCTTCGGTCAAGTAAACGAAACTCTAGAAAAAAAGTAAATTTTTTACACATATCATAATAAGAAAATGTACAAACATTACTCCAAGTAAGTGATCAGGGAAGGAACGCACGCTACAACTAACATAACAACCAACTGAAAAACATTATCATTAGCTAGGCTAGCGCACATTGAACTTTCTTTGCAAGATTGTGTTGGTCTATATGGTCACGATATATGTAGCAAAGCATTGGACATTTCGATCATGGAACAGGATGGTTGAAACGCAAGTAATTTTTGTAGACAACGTGTGCTTGTACGCTGAACATTTTCACATCTACGGCATAAATTCGCTAAGCCAATTGAAATATCCAAAGATTCACATGTAGTTTCAATATATTTCGGAGAGATTTTACTTTCTTAAACCTTGTATCATGCACAAAAGAAAGCAAAAAGCAGCTTATGTTGTCAGACTGAAGGTCAAACTAAGAATAAATGTGCGTATCTTAAAACAAACTGTAAAATTTAGTCATTTACAGTTTTGTAGAAAATGTTTTTCGAAATTTAACTAAATGTAGGACCATATATTTTATGAAACTGAATGCCTTATTGATGAGTAATATTAAATTGTTTTAGTTTCTACCATTTATATTTTTTTAAATCTAGTGTCACACGCAAGCGAAAGGAAAAAGTAACTTAGGTGATCAGATTGAAGGTCAAACAAAGAATAAATTTACGGGTAATTTTAAAAGAAAGAAAAGATTTTGTTAAACTGAATGCCTTGTTGATGAGTAATATTGAGTTATTTTAGTTTTACGGTTCATATTTTCTGAAATCTAGTGTCAAGTGCAAGCAAAGCAGAAAGCAATTCAAGTGATACGATCAAACTAAGAATAAATGTGTGATTTTAAAAGAAAGAAAAGATTTTATTCAACTGAATGCCGATGAGTAATATTGAGTCATTTTAGTTTTACAGTTTATATTTTCTGAAATTTAGTGTCAAGTGCAAGCGAAGCATAAAGCAATTCAAGTGATCAGACTGACGGTCAAATTAGGAATAAATGTGTGACATCTTAAAAGAAGAAATAGACTTCATGATACAAAAATCTCTATTGATGAGTAACATTGAGTCGATTTTTACGGTTTATATTTTTTGAGATCTAGTGTCACGCGGAAGAGGTGATTAGATTGAAGGTGAAACTAAGAATAAATATATGATCTAAAATAGATTTTATGAAATTGAATGTCCTATTGATAAGTAATATTGATTCATTTTAATTTTACAATTTATATTTTCTAAAATAATCTAGTGTCAAGTGCAAGCAAAGCAGAAAGCAATTCAAGCG
>NW_025843552.1:0-3750 GCF_002878395.1 Capsicum annuum | reverse complement strand
CTGTTGTGGCTAGGAGGGTATACAAAAATTATGTTGTGTCTATTCTTGGTAAGGATACTGGGGCAGACCTCATAGAACTTGATATGGTTGCTTTTGATGCTATATTAGGGATGGATTGGCTCCATCGGTGTTATGCCACACTAGACTATAGAACCCAAAAGGTTACCTTTTCTTTTCTGAATAAGCCAACAATAGAGTGGGAAGGGCATTCTTTAGCACCTAGAGGGCACTTCATATCTTATCTCAGAGCCCGTAAACTTATTTCCATGGGTTGCTTGTGCCTTCTTATTCGGGTTTGAGATTTTAACGTCGAAAGTATTCCTCTTTAGTTTGTCCCAATAGTAAATTAATTCCTAAAAGTTTTTCCAGATGATCCCCCAGGAATTCCACCTGATAGGGAGATAGATTTTGGCATTGATGTATTGCCAGATACCCATCCTATTTTGATTCTATCATATAGAATGGCTCTTGCAGAGTTAAAAGAGTTGAAAGAACAGCTGGCAGATCTCCTAGATAAAGGTTTTATCAGACCTAGTGTTTCTCCCTAGGGTACACCTATACTCTTCGTGCGAAAGAAAGATGGTTCCCTGCTTATGTGCGTAGATTACCGTCAACTGAATAAGGTCACCGTTAAAAATAAATATCCTCTTCCCAGGATTGATGACCTCTTTAACCAACTTCAGGGTGCTAAGTATTTTTCTAAGATAGACCTTCATTCGAGATATCATCAATTAAAAATTAGGGAATCAGACATTTCCAAGACAGCTATTTGAACCAGATATGGTCATTATGAATTCTTAGTTATTTTCTTTGGGTTGACCAATGCTCCTACAACTTTCATGGACCTAATGAATAGGGTCTTCCATCAGTTCCTGGACCTGTTTGTCATAGTTTTTATTGATGATATCTTAATTTACTCCAAAAGTGAGGTGGACCATGCCAATCACCTTTGAATTATTCTTCAGACTCTCAAAGATCATAACTTGTATGCAAAATTCTCCAAGTGTGAATTCTGGATGAATGCCATTGCTTTCTTAGGGCATATTGTATCTAGTGAGGGGATTCGAGTTGATCCCCAAAAGGTTGAGGCAGTGAGGAAATGGCCCAGACCCACGACTCCAACCGACATTTGGAGCTTCTTGGGTTTGGTGGGTTATTATAGGAGTTTCATAAAGGGTTTCTCTTCCATAGATGCACCACTTACTAAGTGGCTCAGAAAAAGGTAAAGTTTTTATTGTCTGACTCTTGTGAGAATAGTTTTGAGAAGTTGAAAGACAAGTTAACTACTGCTCCTGTTTTGACTCTTCTGGAAGGTACAAATGGTTTTGTTGTATATTGTGATGCGTCCCGAGTGGGACTTGGTTGTGTACTTATACAGCATGGTTAGGTAGTAGCTTATGCATTTCGGAAGTTAAAGGTGCACAAACAAAATTACCCTACTCATGACTTTAAATTAGCAGAAGTGGTGTTTGCACTTAGAATTTGGAGGCATTATCTTTATGGGGTGCATGTTGATATTTTCACTGACCATAAGATTTTGAAGTATGTTTTCTTGCAGAAAGAACTGAACCTCAGGAAGAGGCGTAGGATGGAGATTTTGAAGGACTATGACATGATCCTTCACTATCATCCGAGTAAGGCAAATGTTGTAGCCGATGCCCTCAGTAGATTATCTATGGGCTGTTTTTCTCTTATTGAGGAAGGAAAGAGAGAGATGGTGAAAGATATTAACCGGCCTGGAAACCTAAAAGTGCAAATCTTAGATTTCGAAGATGGGGAAATGGTTGTTCATGAGATATCTACATCTTTCCTTTGTATAGAAGTTACAGAGAAGCAGGTTGAAGATCCCATCTTGATACAGATCATGAAAGATGTGGGTTAGCAGAAGGTGATGTCCTTCAAAATTGGTGGTGATGGTATTTTGAGGTATCAGGATAGATTATATGTACCAGATATTGATGGGTTGAGGAAGAGAATCCTTGACGAAGCTCACACTTTGAGGTATGTTGTTCACCCAGGCTCTACTAAGATGTACCATGATCTAAAATCTATGTATTGGTGGAATAATATGAAGCATGATGTGGCTAACTTTGTTTCCAGTGTTTGAATTGCCAAAAAGTTAATGTAGAGCATATGAGGCCAGGTGGTTCTTCCCAGGTGATATCCTTGCCCTTTTGGAAGTGGGAGATTATTAATATGGACTTCATTATAGGACTTCCGAAGCCCTAAAACTAGTATGATTCTATATGGGTAATTGTAGATTGGTTGACCAAGTCAACCCACTTTCTGCCTGTCAGGACTAACTATTTGGGTGAGGATTATGCTAAGCTGTTCATTGTTGAAATGGTCCATTTGTATAGGGTACCTGTGTCCATCATATCCGACCGATGTACACATTTTTCTTCTCAGTTTTGGAGATCTTTTCAGAGGGGTCTAGGTACCTAAGTGAACTTATGTACTGTATTTCACCCTCAGAATGATAGGTAAGCTGAGTGCACTTGCCCCTGATAGAGTTTACGTATAATAATAGTTTCCAATCCAGTATTAAAATGGCACCATTTGAGGCATTGTATGGGAGAAGATGTAAGTTTCCAATAGCATGGTATGAGGTGGGCGAGACATAGATGTTTGGTCCTGATCTTGTGCATCTGGCAATGGAGGATGTAAAAATCATTAGAGAACGACTAAAGACAGCACAAAGTTGTCAAAAATCCTACGCCACTGTTAGAAGAAGAGATTTAGAGTTTGAGGTTGTAGATTGGGTATTCCTAAAAATGTCTTCTATGAAGGGAGTCATGTAATTCGGGAAGAAAGGTAAGCTGAGTCCTCGCTATGTAGGGCCATACCAGATTGTGAGAAGGATAGGTGAAGTTACGTATGAGTTAGAGTTGCCTGTAAGTTTGTGTTCTTTTCATTCAGTGTTTCATGTGTCCATGTTGAAAAAGTGTATTGGAGATCATTCTCTAGTGTTGCCAGTGGAAAAGATCAAAGTGACAGACTCCTTATCCTATGAAGAAGAACCTATACCAACTTTGGATCGTCAAGTTAGAAGATTGAGGAACAAAGGGATAGCTTCAGTTAAAGTATTGTGGAGAAATCAGAAAGTTGAAGAAGCAACTTAGGAATCAGAAGAAGACATGAGAAATAGATAACCAAATTTATTTGATCCGGTGAATGATGAGAAGGAAGGTACAATCCTTGTCCTATTTTTTTTTCAATCCTTAGTATGCTTGAAATTGTTCTTAGCTATATCTTGCATCATTATTTGGGAACGAATGATCCCAAGGGGGGGATAATGTAACGCCCCATAAAAAGTCGTTCGTGCATTAGTCCCTAATAGTAACTCTTAGCTTTGAAAACTTGAAAATATTCTAAGTGTAAAAGAGGCTTAGAATCATTTTTAGCTTCTACAACTTCAGGGAATTTATTTTCAACCTTCCCGACCTTCTATTTTAGATTTTCTTGTTGATTCATGATCAGGGAAGTAAATAGTGCATATTGGGTGAGTTTCAGAATTTTTGGAAGTCGTTTAGGGCATATTTGGATGCCCAAAATAGTGGCATCATGCGATTTGCATGCGTCTCATGGTCCAACACACGGTGGAAGCAGCATGCGTCGCATGCTCTAGTACGGTGGGATATAGCATGCGACGCATGGTCTGCTACACGTACCTGGGAATTTCAGCATTTAAGCTCCGTCTCATTAAGGGTGTTTTAGGTATTTTCCATGACCTTTTCATCTTAAACACGA
>NW_025843551.1:0-5308 GCF_002878395.1 Capsicum annuum | reverse complement strand
GATGCTAGAAATTCATATTTACATGATTCCATGATATATAAATGACAAGTTCATGTTAGCTATACACTTAAATATGGATTTCCATGCTATTTATGTGTTATTATTGTTGTGGTATGAAGCATGTATGATAATGGAGATATGAATTTTGTACATGAAACATATCCATGCTTTCCCCTACTATGTTTGAGATGTTGAAAAAATACATGAAGTATAATATCCCCTACTTATGACAATGTGAATTGTTGACTCCAATCTTATGATCAAGTCAGTCATGTTATGTCTATTTCCTTCCATCGAGTCCTGAGGGTATTTGTACCCAAAAATATAGGTATGTGCCTAGAGCTATGTCATGTTTCATGATATACAAAATCAAGCCATGATTCAGTAGAATTCAGTCAGTCATGTGACTCAGGAAAACTTAGTAATCTCAGTAGTTCAGTAATTTCAGTGACCTCAATACTCAGTAATATCTGTAACCTCAGTATTCAAAGTTAATCTCAGTAACTTCAGTACTCTCAACCAGTCCTCAGAACTCAGTACATTCCATCATTCATCAAAATCCAGTAAACTTAGTGTAGCTCCACTAAACAATAGCACTAGTATCAATCTAGTTAATCGTTATCAGTTCAGCTAATTAGTTCAGTTCAGTTATTCAGTTTAGCCTAGTTATTTATTTCAGTGTCTTTCAGATGGGAGTAGGATTCAGCATTGAGTGATCCTAGGGAGGGGGACTCACCCACTAGATTAGGACTGAGATCCTTAGAACCAATCCCTAAGTTCCAAAACTATGTAGCCAGCATAGGTTGACACATAGCATCCTCTTATATGAGGGTAGATAAGGTGGCTTAACTTGTTATATGAGGGTTCCCACTATTCTCACTAGAGTTATCTCTTATATAAGGGTTGCTCACATGTTGTCCTTACCAGTGGTGCGGTATTGACACCCTTCCAGTCAGGGTAGAGATTGGACCCCAGTCAGCTTAGCTTGGGGCATGTCAGTTAGATAAATACATCCCACAGTTTTAGTTATAGATTTAGGAATGTCAAATACTGTCAACTCAGTTTAATAGTACAGATTCAGTACTATTAGATATAATCAATCCTTATCATTATAAATAGACTTCAAGATCACCCATTAAACAGGACTGATCTCAACTATAGTTAAACTGTATCAGAATCATCAGATTTAATAATTACCTGCTAAATAGGACTGATCTCAAATTCAGTTACTCCATATAAAATAGAGCTCAGATAGTTTTATCAGAACTTAGACTGTCAGATACAGTCGCTCAGTATCAGTTTTATCGATTAGGCCGATCATCACAGTTATATCAGTTATATCAATTTTAAACTTATGTATTAGTCATATCAGTTATCAGAATTCATGATATCAGTATTCAGCTTTAGGACTATTAGACACAATCAACCAGACCAAGTTCTTCATAATTCAAACTGTCAGAAATAGTCATTCATCTATTCAGTATCTCAGTATCAATACACTTATGCTGTCAGTATTTAGACTTAGTAGTCAGTATCTCCACGAGTTTAGTTATAGTTACTTATACATGTATGTATTCTCACATTTATATCAGTCAGTGTTGTTCATGCATATAACCCTTTGCATTTAGCCTACCTCACTCGTATACTCAGTACATTCAGACGTGTTGACGTATTTGTGCTATGGTGCTTTTTCTTATGTTACACCATAGGTTCAGAGGAACGAGCTCCAGATCAGCAGTAGTATTCCACTATTCAGAGTTTACAGTGAGTCCTTCTCATTCAAGGACGATATGATTATTGCTATATTTACTATTCAGTTACTAGATAGAGTTAGTTGGAGACATGTTCCTTCAACTCCTTATTTAGTTCAGTTAGAGGCTTTCAGACTAGATGTCAGATTAGATATTTAGATCTCATTATTTTCAGTATTTATGACTTATTTTGGTATTATTATACCTTTTTCAGATATTTTATTATCAGACGTTTATTCAATTCGAACCTTATGGCTTTGCATGTTCATGCTTCCATATTTTATGATATATTATATAGTATACAGGTACATATATTAGTCATGGGTTAGCTTGTGGTCCTTCAGGGTCATGAGCACCGTGTAGCATTCTGGTTCATAAAACTAGGGTGTTACAAACTTGGTATCAAAGCCTAAGGTTCAATAGAGTCCTAGGAAGTCTGAAAGCCGCATCTAGTAGAGTCTTGTACATGCGTGTGTTGTGCACCACACTTATGTGCAGGAGGCTATGAGATGTTTTAGGAATAGTTTCCCTTCGTTCATATCTCAGATCATGCTATAGAAAGGTTCTCTAAGAAAACTCATGTAGATTCTCATCATGGTCCCCTCATGTCATCTTTACCTTACTTTCAAGGTAACAGAAATAGTGAAGCTTAAGTCCTAAAGATAGGGCTTTCTCAGACAGTATCCCATCAGTTAAGTTATGTTCCAAAGTTATACGAATCTCATTCATGATCATGAGAACTCTTTCTCGAACCCAGATTTAGATATGCCATCAGATCCCTTTTCAAAATCTTATGATAGCATGTGACCCAGAGTTAGAAGAATAAACCCAGGAGTTTAGCAGTAGTAGAGTTGGGATAATAATATCTAGATTGAACAGACTATGTATTTATGGGGATAGTTGTGCCAGAATGAATCAGTAGGCTTGAACAGTGTGAGTTAGAAATTTAAGTTTATTGACATGAAATTAAGCATAATGGCGTGGATGTGATATTAGTAGTATGTAAGGAAACAGAGGCAGATGATGTGTTTAGTAAGGCGAGCATGTGTTGATCAAAGTGTAAGTATGTGATGATAATTACAGTTCAATTCAGAGATTAGTTTAGTGTTCACAGACTAATAATGATGGCTTAAAGCCAAGGGGGAGATGGTAGATCAAGTACCCAAGTCAGGCTCTCAGATTCCAGTAGTAGTGCTAGTATGTATAGAAAAGTAGTTAGAGAAGACGATTCCCGACCCATCCTTATCTTGGAGTAAAGCTTCATACTTTAGTTGGCATAATGCCTATGCATGCTTTATGTCTAAAATTCTATGAATACAACTTATGTTCACAAGTATTCCATCGAATCGTGTGCGTATTCAGTTCCCAGGATAGGGAGTTCAGTTCTATCTCACTCAGTGTTACGAATCATGTTCCATGAACTCAGAAATTCCAGACTCAAGTCATGCAGCTCATGACTCATGTACACATATCATACTTTACAGTATACTCAATTTCCATGACTCATGCTATGTCCCCACTGATCAGATAAATTCATACTATATCATGTATATACTCAGTTCGGACCTTTTTGGTAAATCCATGTTATTGATATTCTATTTCTCAGGTTTTAGTCATGTGTCAAGTTCAGTCAGTATCTATTCATGTTTCAGGTTCTCCTGACTTAACCCCTTCAGTAAGCTCTTTTTATGAAAATAGTGTAGTGTAGCGATGAGTAGTTGCTCAAATAAGAGAGTTAATATTTCATGTTAAGAGCAGATTATTTTATGCATGATTTATACGAGGGTGTAGATACGAAGATAGGCTTGAATATCCTGTTAGTATGCAAGCAAGGAGCTAGCGAGAGGTAGTACTTAGAAATTGGGGAAAATTCAAAGTGTGAATGTATATTCAGATCCTTGACTTATGTCAGCCTTCATTGTGCAACTATCACAACTCAATTTCTATATCAGTTATAGTTCAGTACTCAGTAATTAGTGTTCAATCTCAGAATTAAGCACTTCAATATCAGTTTAAACCTCAGTTTTAGTATTCAGTTATCAGGACCCAACATTTAGATCTAGTATAGATCCCCGTTACAGTCTTAAGTTATAGTGTCAGCTTTAGATCAGTATTTAGCTCAGAAATTTAGTTCAGTTTTAGACTTGCTTGACCATAGCATACAGTTATCAGCTACTCATCTATGGGTATTTCAGTACCTCAGTCTATGGAATGTTTCTAAATCAAGTAATACATTTGGTCCTGTATTTTCAGACAATATAGATTTCATGAAATCCATGATCAATTACCTCATGTTACCCAATCAGTCCCTTATCATATGCATAATACTTTATGGCCTCAGCCCAGCTACTCAAATTAACTGCAATTTAGTCTTTCATACCCAGCGTTCAGTTACCAGTTACTCAGCTAATCAGATAAGTCAGTATGTCTATGCATTCGTGCATCACTCTTTAATTTTAGATCTCAGATAATCAATCATGATTTCGTACCTAGGTGCCTTGTACATTACCTCAACTTTCTTAATATCTCAGCAAGGTCATTCTAGCATCCTTCAAGGACATAGTGTCCCAAGGGGGAGATACATTATAGCCCCCAAACTTCCTTGATTTAAACATGTCATTTTTTTTAATAAATCTATCTTAGAGGAAGTGTTACTTATGAGCCGACCCCCTAGCTTCAAAACTTAGCAGTAAGCCATGTACTCAATGGCTCAATGTAGCCATGATACGATTCTTTGCCCATGTCAAGCATTATAGACTCAGTTCAGTTCATGTATCATGTTCCAGACTCAGTTATGTTCTTATGTTTTCTCTCATGCATATTGAGTAATAAATCTCAGACTCATCAGTATTTTCAGTTTATGGTAGCAATCTTCTTTGAGCTTACTCATTCTCATGTTCAGATTTCAGTACCAAACTTGGTATTTAGTTCCATGCTCAGTTTTCATATCCTTACCATTATATGTTCATGAGTTAGTTCAGTTATGTATTCCCGCATCAGATTGCGTGATTAGTTTACCAGTACTTTTAGTCATGTATTCACATATCATGTTATTCATATAATCATGAATCAGATATGCATGGATTCAGCTTATCAGTTATGCATCAGATATGCATTCTCAGTTTGAGAAACTCAGTTTAACGGAACACTCAGTCCTACATTCATAAATCAGCTACCCATGCATCAGATATGCATGTACAGTATGATATGCCCAGTTTTCAGTCATGTCAGCCATGAAATCATGATCAGTCATTCATGCTATATATGCATGGTTTTATCTTTTCTCCCCTCTCAAGGAGTCATCATTTGAGGACTAATGTTTCCAAGGAGGAGATATTATAATACCCCAAAAATCCAAACCAATATTAGAGTTATATACCAAGCTCATACATAGTACATCATGGTTCTTTTATAGTTTTATGAGTAAGTTAAATGTATATTAAGGCTTCAAATAACTTCCAACTATCAGACGAATCAAAATATTCCTTACCGATTGAATTCTTGAGAAGCATATTGGTATAGTCAACTTCAAACAAGCATATCTCTCATTATACTTG
>NW_025843550.1:0-3082 GCF_002878395.1 Capsicum annuum | reverse complement strand
GAATAGTCTCTTAATTCCTGATTTCTTTTTGGTGCACCCATGAGGTTGCTGTGTATAGAAGATTGGATGTAGTTTGTGAAAATCATATGTTATATATTATATACTTTTTTGGTATACTGTTTGTATATGGGAATTTCTATTAAAATAATTTTTTTTACCTTACAAAACTTTTTAGAACAGCAACATATCATATATCTAAACAACATGTGACATTAATAGATGTAATGGGACACTAAATTTTCATAAATGTGGCACAGAATAAGATATAAAATATCCATTCCACAATGTACCTGAATGTCACGTATTAACAGTAATGTGGCAAGTGATCTGGAATCCGCCTGAATTGTGGAATCTTTCACTAATTCATCTACCAAAATTAAGATCTGTACATACGAAAAGAAAATTCAGAACAGTAGTACAAGTTATAAAAGAAACAATATGAACAGGAACACCCCAGAAACTGTTAGGGTTTTGGTCTTAATTTTCTTACTATATTTAAGTTTTATTTTTTCTTATAAGAAAAATAAAAGTTAGCATAATTACTTTTACTTTTCTGAAAGAAAAAATATAATTCTTTTTCATATTTGGATAACCTCTTTCTTGGAGGAAAGGTTTTGGATATCTATAAATAGAAGGCCTCCCTTCTCATACCATAACATATTAGCATCTACAATGTAGTCGTTTAAAGAGTTTCGTTTAGGAAAAATTTTTCTCTAATAATTTTATGTTTTCTTTTATATTAAGTCTTTATATGTAGGTTAATTGGCTAAACTATATAGTTTTTAGTATGTTTTTTTCCGTCTGATTTATCGTCTCAATAGTTTGCAACTAATAGCTTCCGCATGACACCCTCTCGATTTTGAACCCAACAAGTGGTATCAGAGCTTATGGTCCAATGGTGTGGTGAGACGAGATTAAACAGGTTTAAAGTGGTTTCAAAATCAAGCTGCAACAATTTGGATGATAATAAAGATTTTTGTCGAACTACATGTGGAGAACAAATTTCAACCATATTTTCAACACTCCTGCTACTGCATCTTTAAAAATAAAAATAAAATATTACTTTTAAACCAATTTTTAACCATGATATTTACTTTTAACCATGGCAAGTACAGTTATGAAGATTATATCAAGAACGAAGTTCATGCACGTGATATGAAGAGAAGACGGATCAAGTGAAGAAAATTAAGCCAAAAAGGGGAGATTTGTTAGGGTTTTTGTCCTGATTTTCTTACTATATTTAAGTTTTATTTTATCTTAGAAGGAAAATAAAAGTTATCATAATTACTTTTACTTTTTCATTCTTACTATATTTAAATTTTATTTTTTTAAATTTTATTTTTTCTTAGAATGAAAAGAAAAATTATCATAATTACTTTTATTTTTCCTGAAAGAAAAAAATATAATTCTTTTTCATATTTAGTTAACCTCTTTCTTGAAGGAAAGATTTTGGACATTTATAAATAGAAGATACCCCTTCTCATACCATAATATAATAACATCCACAATGTAGTCGTTTAAAGAGTTTTGTTTAGGGAAAATTTTCTCTCTAATAGTTTTATATTTTCTTTTATATTAGATTTTTATATGTAGGTCAATTGGTCAAACTATATAATCATGTTTTTAGTATGTTTTTCTTTTCGTCTGATTTATTATCTCAATAGTTTGCAACTAATAGTTTCCGCATGACGCCCTCTCGATTTCCAACCCAACAGAAACCCCATCCCATTCCCCCATCTGAGCGTTGTTAACATCAGAACACACTTACTTTATATTTTACCTAAAGTGCATCTGTTTTGCATATTTAGTGAATCTTACTCACCGAGTCAAATGATTCCGAGGGAAGACTTTCTAGATGGCGGCGTATAACATCATTGCCCTCGCGGTTTACCAGTATTATGTTTGCCAGCTGGCTAATATCCAGGCCACCATCTGTTAGCTTCTTTTCTCTTTCCTTCTCGGAGACTTAATTGAACATCCACAACTTTGAACCATGAGCTATGAAGGCATCCAATACCTAGAATGAGTAGCTGAGTTTGTTGGAGTTACAGAGCATCATTTTTCAAAAATTGTTCAGATCTTAAATACTTTGTACTTTCTGGGCTTCTCTCATCATTCTCTGGAACTGAGAGATGGAACGAGAAAATATTCAGAAATCAGAAAACCTGGAAGCATATATACAGGCTGAGGAGGAGGTGGGAAGATACAGAAAACAAGCAAGAAATCTCTACCCCCATAGTCTATAGAGAAAAGCTTGCGTGAGTAAGGAAAGCATACAGTTGGCTCCTCACAAGATTACCAGTATCATATCCTCCATATCTCGTCGCCAACCACAAAAATGAATCCGCTCTGTAGTCTTTGGAGTAATTAAGTTCTTTGGCAAGTTTCCTCTCTGAACCTGCAACATTCAGGTAAAATGAAAAGGAATTAGGAACTTTGATTCAAACTCACCACAATCATATCATCAATGTCTCGTCTCCATCCAGTTAGTAGAATCTTCTGTGGCTTTCTTGTTGGTCGGACAATGTGCATCAAAGATGCTTCTTTGACCTGAATAACCAAATTAATTATACCTTAGAAAGTCTATTAATGCCACGTTCTGCTTGCTTGAATTCCATGCCTAGAATCCCTCAATTGCGAAGCAGAAGAGGATCTCCTTCATGTGATCCACTAAATGTTGAAGTCATCGAGTTTTTTTATTCCATTTATTAAGACTTTTAATGGTTATCATGAATCTAATAAAAGATTTTTTGTGTCCTTTGAGAGGTTGTGAGGTTGGCATTAATAATTTTTACTTGCAAATATCCAAACTCAATTATCTCTGCAGTATGAAAATTTACAATCTAATATAAATTTGTTCAATTTTTTTTTATAACTGTGGTGTCCAGTCCAGTTTGCGCTCATCTCGACTAATTCCACAGTATACCTGTTACCTCCTACCAGCACCAGGTACTAGGCAACTCTATCCACCAAGGCACACCCACCAAACTCAATTATCTCTGCAGTATGAAAATTTATAATCTAATATAAATCTGTTCAATTTCTTTTTTGATAACTGTGGTGTCCGGTCCAGCTTGCGCTC
>NW_025843549.1:0-17996 GCF_002878395.1 Capsicum annuum | reverse complement strand
TTTATGACCACTATCAGTTCGTAAAGCCTTTATACTTTTATTTAATTAATTTTCAACTTCTTTTATATATATTTTAAAAGCACTCAAGTTCTTCAAATTTATAAAAAATAAAATAGACATAACCAAAGCATGTGAAACTATTAGTAAATTTAATGAAATATAAAGCATCAAACCTTTCGCTCATATTCATTTAACCATAAATATAGTAACTGATTAATTGCAATGGGAGCTCAATTCTTTTAGCCTTCTAAAATGATTTATGTATAATTTTCTAGAAAGACAATTTTCACATATGGTGATATCAATTTTTAAGCAAGAACCTAGATGTCCTCCCATTGCAAATATTTTTTTTTGTTATTTACCTCTGTTATCATGATATGAGATAACACTAATGGTGAGGTGGTATCGGTAGTGGATTTTGTAGTTCATTGCATATTTTTAAATAGCTGAAGGATCAGCATTTGAGACCTAGTTGTTTGCTTTGAAGGTTACCCATTCCCAAGTGGAAATGGGAACAGATTCCTATGGACTTCGTGGATGGGTTGCCTCATACTTCTCATAGTTGTGATAGTGTTTGGGTCATCATGGATCGATTGACCATGTTTTCTCATTCCATTCTGGTTTAGGTTTCTTTCAGTGCTGAGAGGTTGGCCTATATCAATTTTGTAAGATAGTTCATCTTGATGGTGTGTAAGTGTTCGTCATCTCAGATTGAATTTCAATGCTCTTATCTAACTTTTGGAAGACTTTTCAGTAGGAGTTGGGTACCTGAGTTGATCTTAGTACAACATTTCACCCTAGACCAACAGTCAATTGGAGTGAACTATTCAAGATTTAGAGGATATGCTCCATGCTTATGTGATGGAATTCGGTGGTAAGTGGAAGAAACATCTATCTTTGGCGGAGTTTGCATATAATAACAACAACAATTCCAGTATATAGATGTCTTATTTCGACGATTTATATGGTAGGAATTTTCACTATCCAATTGGTTGTTTATGGTTTCTGAGATTAGACCTCATGGTATGGACATGCTTTGTGAGTCTTTGGATAGAGTTTGGATCATTCAAGATAGACTTTGAGCTGCTCAGAGTATGCAAATTATTATACTGATCGTACACTTTGTGCCTTGATATTTAGTGTTGGTGATCATGTCTTCCTTCGTGTGTTGCCTATGAATGGTGTTATGAGGTTTGGGAAGAGGCACAAGTTTAGACCAATATTTCTCAGAGAGAGTTTTGTAAATTAACTAAAGCTTCCCAATGCATGATTTCAACTTAAATTTTTGATTTAATGATGTGTCAGGGACTTTCGGCACTTTTGATACTTAATACTATGGAAACTTGCATAAAGAAAAGAAATTTTATAGGGATGTCCGATGTTTTAAGGTATTTGTAGGTTAAGCATGTCTGGATAAGGAAAGTGAATATTTTTAGACTTAGAGGCATTAGAAAAGGACACTGTATGACTAACCACAGTCGAACTATGGCTGTCGTGAGATGATATCTTCGAAGCAACATTCAGTATTTTATCATACTCAAGCTTCCCTCAATCGTACTTCTTTGTAACAATCGTAACTCTTTATAGTGAGAAGTAAATCTAGGATTATAGTCTACAGATTTTAAGTGGCATGAGGATCATATAAGAGATATTATGATCATACGTAGGAAGAACTAAGTCGTACTAATCATGAGAGGATAATACAAAAATAGTGCAAGCTACAGGTGGATCCTATAAAAGGGTTCCATAATGGTACCAAGGACCAATAATATCATACTGAGAATTGTACAAGACAAGATCTAAAAGAGGACATTTCTTGTAGAAACCCATGAGTGATAATTCCCAAGCTACACCTTCACTCTAAATATTATGCGGTAACTATCTAATATAGTAACCCAAAAAAGATGGGGATCGAATCACAAAGGTATACATGGAATTACGGCTTTAAGATGATATATTCAACGGATAAAAACTTGAGAAGTAAATGGGGGATTTGAGTAGCGATGTGGAAAAAGTATCTAATATCAACTTCGGTTGTAATCAATCATAGGTGAACACTAGGATTGTGTTTACCCTAGCTTGTTAACTCCGTAGACTTATCGTGCTTGATCGAACAAACATGGTACCTTTCATCCAAAATCTAATAAGTTATGTACCATTAACAATGTTTTGGATGAGCTGATGGAATTTATTCTTTACCTTTTTGAGTCTCAGGATGTCGCCTACTAACCCTTATCTTGATCTCAGTTAACTATTAAATTTTGAGTCTCTAGTTATTAGATGATAGCTAACCATGTTACGTAGATAATACCTGGTAGCATGGATAGATAGTTAAACTTTAAATCACTATTGTAGTTATCTTTTCTTAGTCACTACTACTCTTTTGGAGTAAGTGGCATTAATCTAGGTGGTATCCAAATATTTGGAACCACTAAGATATCTATTAAAGTAAAGATAATACAGTGCATGCATGGGTATCAATTCTGATCAACAATAGCACTTCCCCTTCTTCGTCAATCCATCATGGTTTCCAAAACTTTAACATAATTAATACCAAAATAAATACAAAAGAATTCCAAGACCAAAATCAAATATCGGAATCGAAATATGTTTATAAGTATCAAGAGTGCGTTACTTTTACTAAAAATAGATAAGGGGTATTTATAGTACATTAGGAAACTCAAAAATCAAAGACTGAATGAAAAAGGCCAAAAAAGTGTCGGTGGCCACTTCTCTGTGTCCATATGTGGCCTAGTCTAAAGTGCATCTGCCACATGTGACCTAAGGATAGGTGCATGTAGACACCTACAGGGGCCAGAAAAATTCCTGCACCTTTTGTTCTCAGGATTTTGGACTTCTGACTCTTCCCTTACTCACATGTGATCCACATGTGCTATACGTGGTCCATATGTTGACATATGTAAGTGCCAGAAGATATTTTTCCGCTCTTTTACTCTCTGGATCTTCAATTTTGATACTTAACTAAGTCTTATATAGACCACATATTATACACGTGGTCCATATGTAGACATAGGTAAGTGTCAGGCCTTCCAATACTTGCAACTAAGCTTCAAATCTTCAACTTTCATCACATGCATTGGCCACGTACATCCAAAAAGTATTACGAATACCCAAAATTTATTAAGTAGACAAGAACTCCATTTTTCATCTTTTTAATGATCTTAGCATCCAAAACCTAGTTTCCTGCAAAACATACCAAAAATACATCATATCTAACAAAACAACCTAAGAAACTTGCATATTTTTTGATAGTTTTAAGCATTGAAAGTTCTATATTTCTATAGCACATCTATACCCTCAACTTAGAACATTCACATATCCTCAGGCAACACATTACAATAAAATAAAACAAAAGCAAACAAAAGAAAACACAATGCTTAATTAGGAGAATCTAAGTATGTTAAGGTAATAAATCAACACTTTAAGCTCTAACCACAATTCCCCCTCGTATCTCCACTTTCCAAAATGAATTTTGTATAAAAAATAAAACACATATGTGAGACAATTTGATTAAGGTATGGCACTACATTAACAATAGAAAACCATGCATATGTACAAGTTACACTACCCAAACACGTAAGCACCTAGTAATATGACTCATGTACCCTCACAACAAAGATGTCCCACTTACTTATATGAAATAATACATGTCAATGTAAGGAAAATCAAGAAATACTCACACTCAGAAGAGAAGTTCCAAGCAATCTGGACCAAATACCAAAATCTTGCCCTTATTTTCCTTACCTTATTTTTCAGACAGTCAGGCTAGGATCACTATAGGAATTTTCTCATCTTGTAATGTTGGTTTAAGGGGGGGGGGGTATGCTATATATGGACATATCAAGTGAGTATGCCTCTTTGGAACTATACTAAGCTTGGGGTCTCACTTATTAGCAAAATTTCTTTTTTGTTCCACCCTTATTTCTCCTTTTTTATTCTTTATTTCACAGTCAAGTTGGGTGTGGTCTTTTATTTATTTTTTTTCACTTTTTCACAATTTTTCTTTTATTTTTCTTTTTGTTTTTCTTTTCTATTTCTTTTTTCTACCATGCCTAGTCGTAGTAAATTTTTTGTATTATTTTACCCTTCTACATACCCACTTTACACCGCACACCCTTATGACAGCCACCCACAACTTAAGGGATTTGTCTTAGTTGAGGTTCACAATGTCCAAGGAAGGACATGCCAAAATAAGTTATTGCAACACAAATGAAACAGTGAAAGGTGAAAAAACAAAAAAGGCTATAAAGCTCAAAACAGGGATCAAGGGATATTATTTCACATTGGGAAGGTTATTTAGGATAAAAATAGACACAAAATGAAAGAAGACCTATGATTCTTTCCTAACCAACTATCCTACAACCTAGGCAAGACTAACTAGGCAAGTTCAGAATTCAACACACAAAGGGACCTAAGTACCATCTAACACACACTTGGAACAAAGTGAATATTACAAGCTACTACTTATTTAGTTCATGCAATTGTTAGCAAGTAATTATCATGCCCCTAATCCTAATGTCATAACAAGATCCATAATGTTCACACATATGTACATTCACATAACTCTAAAATACAATTTTTGAGGGGTGTTATTTTTCTTAAAAATCAATTGAAAAATATGACAACTGCCCTAAATATTTTAAAATCTTCTAATAACTCAAAAACACATAACAATAAAAACAAAACCCAGTACAACACAAATTTTAACCTAGATGTTTGGGCTATACAACCATACCACAACCAACAGAAAAAAAGCGCGATAATAAAAACTCACGACGACTATGGTATGACTACCCAAAAATAAAAATTATATACTATCCTCAATGCAATAAAATATTATAAAATAAAGGGAACAAGTACATACCTGGGACATACTAAGCGTCTGTGTCATGAGTATCCCTAGAAAGAGGAATTTCTACTAGTAAAGCCCATGGTAGTGGCAGTGCAATACGACAAGATCCACCCACAGCTAGCTCGGCACGCCTCAGCCTATCAATAAATATAGTCACCATCGTATCATGGGAGGCACTTTTAAGGGATTGTTCATATGGCCTATCTGGATTCTGTAGGTCCCTTTTTCAACCTCTCCTGGTCCCAACTATAGGAACCACCATATCATCCTTCGTGAATAAATCAAGGTATCTAGGATCACATAAATATGGTGGATAAAAAATTAGAGATACAACTTGAGGGATGGATAATATATGGATCTAAGTGATAGAGCATACCGCTTCACTAAGTAGGTCTGACTACTCACTAATGTTTCCTAGATTCGGCATCTTAATCCTACTGAACCGGGATGATACTTGATCATCAAAAGTATCTATCCATCAGTGAAACTTAGTTCGAAGCTCTGACATCACAACCCAGTGCACAGAATGCAGTTTAGCCTCAACCAACTCACGTGTAGTACATGCCCATTGGGAGATCTGCTTATATAATGTTGCCTCCTTGGTCTCAATAATCGGTAGCTGAGTAACCATCAACATTATTCTCTTCTCAACACCTAGTATATTTGGCATAGTGGCCTTTTTCATAATATCCATCTCAATAGTTTCTATCAAAGAGAACTCACATATATCGTCTAGCTGCTGCAATGTCATACACACATCAAAAACTATTTCCTTATCATTTATTTTGATGGTGATCTCCCCCAAGTCCTTATTAATTTATACCTTACCAGTGGATAGGAAGGGCCTACTTTTAATAATAGAGTCTTGAAAATTCACCTCATAATGAAGAACTGTGAAATCTATAGGGAATATAAAGGATGTCTCCCTTACATCAACATCACAGAAAAGACCCATTGGCTTCTTCATAGATAAGTCAACCATCAATAGCTTTATGGATGTAGGTTTGAGTTCCCCATCCTCAATAAATTGTACATAACTAGTGGCATCATATTTACCCCTGATCCCAAGTTACATATGGCCTGTTTGACATTATAAGGCCCAACAGAACATAAAATAGTGATTGATTCAGGATCGTTCTTCTTTTCAACTAATGGTAAGGAAGGGGTAGCACTCTAAGGGTGCACATGATCATTGGTTTTGACGACCTAGTCCTCACCACTATCATACTCAAAATAATCATCACCCCACATTGACTTTTTAGACTCTACCTCTGGTGTCTCATTGGTCTTATCATTATCAATCTTCAAATCCTCAATAGTAGGTATAGGGGGATCCTAAGTAGTAGAACCATAATTGGTGGTGATAGCTAGACAATAACTGATGTTTGATGGAATCTGCACCATTTTACTCGGGAGGGTACCCAGTTGCCTTTGATTTCAAGTGGCAGACATTTGCCCAAACTGATGCTCTAATTGCTTGATAGTCATTTTATAAGCGTCAACCTTCTAGGTCAAACATGAGATATGAATCTTGATTTTATTAGGACTAGCCTCCTAAATTTCTTTCCCCTTCACTAGTTTAGTCAATATTTCTTCCATTCAAGATTTTGTATCTCGTCTACCAAGTGGAATTTACCTATCTCCCTTATCCTTGTAATTATCTATCTATGGCCATTCACTATTTCTGTCTCTACTGTAGTCTCTATATCTGTCATTATCATAGTTCCACTTTTGGTTTCCTTGCCCTTGGGCTCGAAAACCCACCAAGTGATAATCCATATACCTAGCATCTACTTTTAATTCAGACTTATAAGCTATGAAAGCTACACCCTATGCTTTTACTGTGTTTACTTTCTCAAAATTTTCTATAAAAAACTTCATAGATAGAAACCAAAGATCAGTCCTCAGTAGCGCTATATCTTCCACCACTTACTCATCAGTTACTCTCTGGTCACTAGGGGTACTAACAGCATAATTTTTAGTACCTCTCTCAGCCACCTGAGTTTGCCACCCTCAGTTAGTGTGAGAGATATGGTCTACAATATAAGAAGCTATCTTCCATCATAATCTCATAAGTGTTTCTTTAGAGATAGTGTCTACTATGGCTCTGTAACTGATAGCCAGGGCTCTATAGTATAACTCTAATAAGTTCATCCCTAAAATCCAATGGTTGGGCACCATCCTAAACTTTTTTTAAACCTAAACCAATCCTCATATATAGACTCAAACTGCAGCTACCTGAAATTACAAATCTCATCCTTATGATGTAAAATCCTAGATAGAGGAAAGAACTTGTTCAAGAATTCTCAGCATAACTCATTACATGGTGATAGATCCTCTTGGAAGTTTCCCCAACAATAAAAATGCTTCTTCTGTAAGTGAGAAATGGAACAATATCAGTTTAAGTGCCTCCTGTTTTAACCCTGGATTGATATAAAAATAGTAGATCCCAATGAAATTTGTAAGGTGCCTTTTTGAATCACCTGTAGGTAATCACACAAATACATCCATTAGATTTAAGAGCTGTGTTATTGTATTTGTTATGTCAAACTTAATGCTGGGGGGTAAAGTAGAAGGAATAATGGCTCTAGTTTCTGTCTACTCAACACACACCATATCCTCTTCATCATCATTGTATAGATGTACATACTGATAAGCTAGGATCACTTGTGGACGACCTCTTTTAACTCTACTTTTATTTCTACCTAGTGTTGCTTATAGGTCTACTTCTTGTCTCTACTAAGCTAGGTCTACCTCTTTAGCTATCTACTGGCTTCTTTTGCTGCCCTCCTCTTATTAGTGACTTGTTATTAAAAAACCCCATCTGCTGATCAATAATTTCCTAAACACTTTCAGAAGGAGGGGGACGTATATAATCACAAACCTCTTTAGGAATATCATCTCATCCTACTAGTTGCTTATAGGATCCTCTACAGATTTGGATTCAAATTCAATAGGACAAAGGGATTTCCTCTACTCCATTTTCTAGTCATACACTGGCATTTACCCAACAAAGAACAAAAAAGTAAACCCATAAACTTCAACAACCTCAATTCCTAAATCAATACTATATTCCCTGAGAACGGAGCTAAAATTTGACAACGCCCAAGATACACCTTCACTCTAAATATTATACGGTTGGTGTTAAATATAGTAACCCAAAAAAGGTTGCGGTCAAATCCCAAGTGAATATGTGGAACTTTGGCACTCAGATGCTTTACTCAACGGGCAAAAAATGGAAAAGTAAATAAGGGGTTTGAGTGGAAATATTGAACAATTATCTAATATAAACTCTAATTGTAATCAGTGGTATGTGAGCACTAGGATTATGTTTGTCCTAGCTTCTCAAGTTTGTAAGCTTATCGTGCTTTATTGAACCAACTCGATACCTTGCAGGCAGAATGTTATAAGTTATGTACTATCAATAATCTTTTAGACGAGCTGATGGATTTCACCCTTTACTATTTGAGTCTTAGGATGTTTCCTTACTAACCCTTATTTATATCCAAGTAAACTATTACCTTTTGGCTCACTAGTTATTAGATGATAGCTAACCATTCTACATAGTTTATACCTAGTTGCATGGATTGACAGTTAAACTTCAAATTACTGTTGTAGTTATCTTTTCATAGTCACTACTCCTCTTTTGGAGTAAGAAGCAATAATATAGGAGGGATCCTAACATTTGTAACCACTAAGATATCTATTAAAGTAAAGATAATACAATGCATCCATAGGTATTGGTCCAGAACAACAATAGCAGTTTCCCTACTTCGTTAATCCGTCAGGGTTTCCAAAACCTTAGCTAAGGGTTTTTAGTTGCTCATACTTGTGAAAGAATCAACAACATTCATGATTGAATGTATAAGATGAATCATAGTAATTATAACTAGAAAACCTAAAACTTTAACTAAATTAATCAACCAAAATCAATACTAGGAATTGCAAGACCAAAATCAAATCTTGGAATCAAAATATGTTTGTAAGTGTCAAGAGTGCATTACTTCTACTACAAAACACATAAGTAGTATTTATAGCACATGAGGAAACTCTAAAATCAAAGCCCTAACGAAAATAGACAAAAAAGGTTAGTGGCCACTTGTCTGCATCCACATGCGGCTTAGCCTTAGGCGCATATTGACACCTACATGTGCCATGAAAAATTTCCTGCACCTTTTGCTCTTGGTATTTGAACTTCTGGCAGTTACCTTACCCACATATAGTCCACAAATGGTAAATGTAGCCCACATATTGACATAGTAAGTGCTGGAAGTTTTTTTTCAGCTCTTTAATCTCTAGATCTTTGTCACGACCCAAACCAGGGCATAGCTATGATAGTTATCTCATGTCCTACATGGACCCAAGATCACCCATTGCACCTAACCACACCAAACACATAATTCCCTAAGGTCAGATGAATTCCAAACATATAACAAGATAAAATGCAATAACTTTAGAAAAATTTAATGCATGTTTATAACCAAAGACTGGCTACTGGCCAATCAACAGACCAACACTCCTAATAACCATAGTAATCCAAAAAAGCATCTACAAAATGGAATGTCAATAATATGTCAGGACATGCCCCCAACAAAACTAAAAAACCAAATACAAAGGGATAGTCAAAATATAAACGAAACCATAATCATGAAATGGTGACTTCTGAAGAATGGAAGCTCACCACATCAATTTGGCTCTCTAGATAATCCCAAATCCAATTCAGTGAGTGGGAAATGTGGAAGTATGGCTAGTACCTACATCGCGTAGCGATATAGCATCCGAAAATGGTTAGTAGTTGAAGCACTAGTATGTAACTCAGAGATAGAGGAACAAAATAATACCATGATAACAGTTCAAACTAGTACAACATCCAATGTTTAATATCATATAAAGTATGTATACATATACATATGCTAGGTTATAGAGAAGGGCTTTGCATGAACTTTAAAATAAAATCTTAATCGGGGTTGTGAAGCATTACCATCATAATCTACTCACGAGCTTTAAGGGTCTAGTGTTACCCCCTATAGGGCTCAGTACGTATTAGCAACATGAACTGAAGATGTCATTAATGGCCAGGGATTCCTTTGTACCCTTCGCCCTCAATGATACATACATATGTATGAGCACTTAGGGGATTACTTTGTACCCCACAAGCACTTTGTTATTAAGACCAACCCTTATGTCGACAAATATGAGATTTAAGTATTAGTCCTTCAAACTCACATCTTCACGGATAGCTAACACAACCCCCACTATTGCCCAATTGAAAACATTAACACATAACCCAGCCACTAATTATAGGAGTCAATTATTAAGGCATTACTAAGTGGTATCGTCATACAAACTATTAATTTCAAGCAACGTCATTAAGCCAGCACATAAAGGGATCTTGTGTACCCCACAAACTTCATTATAAAAACTACTTGGGGGATTCACGTTTACCCTACAAGGTTTTCAAGACCATTATATTTCAATTAACTAATTGAACCATGCATTAATGTCAAGAAATAAATCTAACCATATGATAATGTATATTCTAAAACCAATTATGCTAGTAGGTTAAGCTTGTTACCACTTTCCATACCAAACCAATTAATTTGTGGATTTCTTTGTACCCCTATTTCCATGGTTCACCAGTTTAGGGATTTCATTAAACCTATGTCTATCCACTAGTCCCATGCAAACCAAAGCATTTACCAACCATCAATTTAAGAAATACAATTTCATAAATATCATAGAGGAAGTATTTAAACAATCTATATTGAAAACCCTTAACCCATAGTTCAAAACCTAATATCCAAACCATGTAAATATTTTCTAAATCATGCCATTTCACAAATACAAGTATTGGGGAAGAGTAACATGCCTCAAATACCAATAAATTTAGAGAAAAGAGTACCCTTGGAACCCTAGATGGCCACCTCTCTTAGAACCCTATATTTAACTTGAACGGAGAATTTTAGAGAGATTTGGCAGTATTTGATAGAGAATATTAATCTAATGAAGTCTCAAATACGGTTTTAAGTCGTGGAGTTTAAAGGGTTAATGTGGGAAATATCCAAAATGGCCTTAACTTAAAAGATGGAATAAGGGTCTCCTTTAGCTATGAGTCTACCATTGACTCGTAACAACTCCTTATGACTCGTCACCACAAGTATTAATCAGGCCAGTCTCTAGGACACCACCCACTGCTAACCTTACGACTTAACAAACAAATTCATAATAAGACCCAACGACTTGTAAGTTCCATTCACAGTCAACATAAAACCCAAATTGGGTTAAACACTGGACACCTTATCATTCGCACTCACTACTCATAACAAGTCCTTGCAGCTCATAGTGAGCCATTCATACTCAGAGCAGAACTTAGACATCTACTATCTGATTTGGCTGCAACTTGGTTACTAGGACCCATAACGTGACCCTAAAACCCATAGGGTGAGTCTTTACCAAGGAAATTAGCTCAAAGCTCAAGAAATTTTCAAGGGAAAAAAACCAGGGTGTTTGAATCTTCAATTTTGGTACTTACCTTTGTCTTATACAAACCACTTGTGCTACATGTGGTCCATATATAAACATGGGTAAGTACCAGACCTTCTTATACTTGCAACCAATCTTCAAATCTTAAAGTTTCATCATATTCTTTGGTTACGTATATTTGGAAAGTGTTATGACTACCCAAAATTTATCAAGTAAGTAGACAAAAACTCTATTTTTCGTCCTTTCCACGAACTTAGCATCCAAAACCTAGTTTCCAACAAAACATACAAAAATACATCATATCTAACAAAACAACCTAAGAAACTTGCATATTTTCATAGTTTAATGCATCTAAAGTGCTATATTTCTATAGCACATCAATGACCACCAAGAAAAATGGTGATATTCCCATGATCACACCTTCTTTTTGTCTGAGGAATCGACACAACAAATCTTGGTATGTTATAGAATAAGTTTTATTTTGTCTATAAATAATCCTATTGGGTATCTCATACCATTTTACACATTATTATGGCTTGTTATATTATTTTAAGGTTTCAAGGCATATTTTGTTTCTTGGAATTACAAACATCAATTTTTAAGGTTTGAATTTTGAGTGATAATTTGGAATATTCATCTTACTATTGTAAGTTCATGATTATGCTTTTTTATTAGAATTCTTCTTGTGTTCTTGAAATTGTGTGTAGCTAAGAACAACAATTAGTGTTATGAGAACCATAATGAATGAACAAAGTAGTGTTCGTAGTATGAGGTGAATCTCAAATGGGTGTTTAGGCATGTATTATTATTCTCTGTGGATCGATTTCTTTCTGATGGTAAACAATATTAGAAGACATCTTATATCTATTCTTGACTTTATCAAGGGCAATAGATAGGATAAGAGAATCAATAATAAGACATAGAGTTATAAACCTCGAGTTAATTAGGTTAAACAATAAGCCAAAAAGACTATATTGGGATTATAAATAGGGGTTAGAAATGCAAAACCCATGATACATAAACCATTGTATTTTGGGATAGTAAACTGTAAGGGGCATGACAAGTCAGTTAGATGATACATAGCCTATCAATTGTACATGTTGAGCATTGTAAGAGATCAAAAAGTATAAAGAACCTTTGAAGTTATGAAGTTAATAGTAGACATAGTCCTAGTGTATTTCTCATATTGATCATATATCCAAAGAAGTCAAAAATTGTTATTATTGAATTATTTATTTACATAACCTCCTCTTTCACTGGAAATCATATTTTTGCTTGGATATACAACTTGTTTGATATTTTGGCCAATTATCTATGGGATAGACCCTAAACTATTTGGATTATATATTTGATAAATGACTAAATTATGCTTTATTTAGATATGTATTATGGCCGACATCAAATTTTTGCATCGTTTATAGAAAATATAGTAAAGGAATTAATTGTTTGAGTTTGTCAGTTTGTTGGTTTCTCTCTCTTAATTTACTCTCTTATTGTTTCTAGGGTCCACACCGGTGTATTCCCAACATACAGAGTTTAGAAAATCCTCTAATACCACTTGATATGTAACTTGAGAAAACTCTAAGTACTAAAAAAGATGGTGAACGAAGGAATTCATAATTAAGGAGTTCTTAATAAGGGAGATCATGATGCAATAATGTTGAATTAGCTAGCATATAAGCACAATGGTCAGGCAATTGTATAATTGATCACTCATCAACAAATAGTCAAGAAAAACGCTAGGCAAAAGTTGCCAGGTAGGTAGCTAAGGAAGAAAGGGATAGATAAAATAAAGAAGAACATTTACTTACACTTGATGATCGAGAATAAAAGAAAAGGTATGAGGAATATGGAATCAATAATAGTATCTCCCTCATTATAAGGAAGTGGTAGAGGATTTGAATAATTTGGTCAATTGAAAAAGGTGTTATTATCCAACAAAAATTTCCTTAAAAACTAAATTTGACATCACTAGTGCTATGATACACTTGTCGAACTTGCAGGTGGTATTATGAGGCCTTCCTACTAATAATGAAAACATGTACGTGATGAGTTTTATATGGATTTTTACTTCTTACAATCTACCTGGAGTGATCCAAGAGACGATTAGACTGTGGTTGTTTATTGACTCTTTGATAGGGGGCGGCTATATTATGGTTGGCTGAGTTACTACGTGGATCAATCACTAATTAAAATTATTGGAGGACTCAATTGTAGAACAGATTTTTCCACCTCCCAGAATACTACTATTTAAAGATAAGATTATAACTTTAAGCTGCTAAATTTAGAGGCGTTATATTAGACTTGGTTGACATTCAAGAAAAAGATGTAGAATATTCCAAATCATAGGATGACTTTTTAAAAAATACTTAAGATTTTCTACTGAGCCTTGAATTCAAATACATAGACTATAGTAGACACTTTCACAGGCATGTCATTTATGAGTCTATGTTGAGAGCACGACTTTGATATTCTTGATCAAATAACAAAATCCAATCGAGTTGGGTATACTTGAGATTTGGATATATCCACAAGCACTTATTTTTTTTGAGTATCTATAGAATAGGGAGTATTAGATGAGTCGGTGCCTAAAAGGTAGCGTAGTTGAGAACAAATATTAGTTTAGTTACTAAGAAAGTAGCAGCACCGAGAGTATAAAATATGAATGTGGTTGGTTCGCAAGGTAAGGAACCTAGGCATAATAATTTTGATTTTAAAGAAGAGGCTAAGTATATATACAAGAAAGTGATGGATGTTTTAGCCGAAGACCAAACATCAAAAACACAATTGGAACTCTCGGAAAGGGAATTAAGGTTTGAACTATTATAGAGATAATGACTATAATATCTTTGGATATAGATTAGGTTTAGGGAGTGAGGTAATAATTAGAGGAGAAATATGATTACAATGTTAATAGTGGAATTTATGTTTTCTCTGGAAATTGAGATGCTAGTTCAAGTAATGCAAGGATTCAAAGACATGCTTGTAAAAGTTGTGAAAGAGGTAGGAAAACAATGGAATACTACCTTAAGGATATTAATCAAGATATTTTAGGAATGAGTCCAAAGGTTTAATCACATCCTATCACCATTAAGAAGCTTGATAAATAGATTGGTTAGATGTACACTTCAAAACAACACCACACAAAATCCTAAGAGTGATGGTTGTTGCTTGTTTATTACTACTAAAAGTGGTAAAATGACCATTGATCCACCTATGACTATGGTTGTTGATAAAGAGTAAGGACTAGTGATCATCGATGATGAGAAGATGATGGAATCTGAAGACATAGTGGTAGATGAGAATGCACCTGAAAAGAATTTAGTTTGTGTATAACATGCCAAGGTGAGAAAGGAGAAGGAAAAAGTGGTTTTGAAAGTATTGACTACCATTCCACGACCTCCCCCTCTATTTTTTCAAAGACTTATAAAAAGTTGAAAAGCGAAAGTACCAAAATCTTATCCCTATCCTGAAGGAGTTTTTATTGAATATTCCTCTAGTTGAGGCTCTTGAAAAATTCTAAGTTACATAATATATAAAAGATTTGGCGCCTAAAAAAAGGATTGTAAGTTTTAAATTAGTAGACAATTTGCATAATTTTATTGGAATCACTTCTTTTAAGAAGGAAAATTCTGGAGCATTCATAATTTTATGCACTATTGGGTCTTTCAACTTACAAAAGCTTTGTGTGATTTGGGTGCTAGCATTAATTTGATGCCACTTGCAGTTTATAGAAAGTTGGGGTTGGAGCCTCCCAAACTGGCTTTAATGAAACTTATCATGGTGGACCACGCTGTGAAGAAGCCTATGGGAATGTTTTTGTAAAGATTGCATCCTTCATCTTTCTAGTTGATTTTATCATCCTAGACTATGATTTTGAATATAAGGTTTCCATTATTTTGGGGAGACCATTCTTTGTAATTGAGCATGTGTTGGTTGACATGGAGATTGGTTGATGAAGTTTTGATTGATTAATAGACAGGTTATCTTAAATGTATACCAATTGATACTTTTGACCATCGACCTCAAGGAGATATCTCTAATATAGAGATCCGCCATTCTATTCATAAGCTTTCCCAGCTAGTGGCATTGTAGTATTGCCAGTCTAATCATGTTAGACCTGGTGATAGTGCATTGAAGTCTCATGAGGTTGATTCCCTCAACCTTTATAGGATATAAGATTGAGGAGGATCTCAAAGGTTTATTGATGAGATGGAGAATATTTTTAAAGTGATAGATGCCATTGATTCCTAAGGTGTAGAGTTTGTTGAGTATTATTTAAAAGATATAGATTATCAGTGGTATGCAGAGTAAGAACAATTTAAAGGGGATGATGTTAAGCCAGTTGTGTGGGATGAGTTTTTCAATGCATTTCTTGATCACTTCTTTCCTCAAGAGTTGAGGGAAGCTAAGATTGAAAAGTTTGTGAACTTAAAGCAAGGTAAGATGAGTGTGAATGAATATTCTCTTAAATTTTAGTAGTTAACCCATTATGCCCCATATTTGGTGTTTTACATGATGTCTAGAATGAGGAAGTTTGCTTCTAGTTTGTCCTATAACTTGGTAGTGGAGTGTAAGGCTGTGATATTGAATAATGATTTGGATATATCAAGGCTAGTAGTTTATATACAACATGTAAAGGATAAAAAAATGTAAATGGAGATGGGAGAGAGGCAAAACCAGAAGTTTAGATACTTATAGTTAGGTGCAAGTCAACAAAACAATAGGAGTGATGGCAGGCTGTGGACAAAGAAAAAGAATTAGGGGAGTTCTTATACATTTGCTAGTGATCCATATCCTAATCTTTCAAGTGATCATTGTTAATAAATTAGAAGTGGTCCTGAGGCACATTGTTCTCAATCTTTGGCTAGTAGAGATTAGTCAGCCTTACCATATTCTTTTTATTAGTTTTGTTAGAAAAATCACTATGGTTACTGTGAGGAGGAGAGAAATTATTGCTTTAATTATGATCAACTTGATCATATGCAATGAGATTGTCCCTCATCAAAAGTTTCCATTAGAGCTAATAAGGTCCCGGTTGCCACTTATTTTGCTCTGGCACCTAAAGGAACTACTTCACGAACCGATGTTGGTCGAAATCATCTTTATACACTTGCCACTTACCAAAAATTTGAGGCATCCCAAGATATTTTTACTAGTATGTTAAACTCTTTTTCTATGATATTTATTGTTTGCTTGATATAGGTTCTACCCTTTCTTATATGACCCATTATTTGGTTGTACAGTTTGGTTTTAGTCGTAAAAATATTTCTTCCCCCTTTTTTATATCTAGTTCGGTTAGTTATTCTATATTAGCTAGACAAATCTATAAGGGTTGTGTGGTGTCCATCTTTCATAGGGAGATATTGGTGGATTCCATAGATCTTGCTATAGTGGATTATGATGATAGGCTAAGGGGGTGGTCTCTAACTTATGGTGCTTTAGATACCCGTCACAACTAGGCCCTAGTTCTAGTTGTGACAAGCTTAGTATCAAAGCCAAGTGAACATTAACACCACTTTCAACCCTCAAATAGATGGACTAGTGGAATAGACTATTCAGACTTTGGAGGATATGCTATGGGTCAGTGTTAATTTTAAGGGAAATTAGGTTGATCATTTTCCTTTTATTGAGATTGTGTATAATAAAAGCTATTATTCTATTATTCAGATGACCCCTTTTGAGGCTCATTATAGTAGGAGGTGTAGGACTCCTTTCGGGTGGCTTGAGGTTGGTAAGACTAGGTTGTTTTGTCCTTATTTGTTTACCAATCCTTAGAGAAGGTTAACCTGATTAGAGAAAGAGTTAAGACTTCTATGAGGTTCTAGAAGTCTTCTATGGATGTGAGGTGAAGGGATTTAGATTTTAAGGTTAATGATTGTGTGTTCTTGATGTTTCTTCTGTGAAAAGTGTCATGAGATTTGGGAAAAAGGAAGCTCAGTCCTCATTACATTTGTCTATATCAAGTTGTGAGATAAATTTGAATGTCACATATAAATTGGATTTACGCTCCAGTTTGGTTTCTATTCATCCTGTTTTCCATGTGTGTATGATAAAATAATGTATGGGCGACCCTTCTTTGATAGTGCCTAGTGAGGATGTTAGGGTTTTGGATTGCATATCTTATGAGGAAGTCTTGATTCAGATATTATATAGTCAAGTTTGTAGATTGAGTACAAATGCTATATATTCGATAAAGGTGCTTTGGAGGAATAAAAAGGTAGAAGAAGCCACTTGGGAAGCTGAGAAAGATATGAGAACCAAATGCATGTTATTTTTCCCCATGTTATATGAAAATACTTAAGGTATCCAAGTCGTACCTACAAGCCCTTATTTTTCCTGCACATTTTAATTGGAGTCATTTTTTATCTTTTCCTCCATTTACACTTTACCCATTACCTAAAACACGCTAATGACTTTTTAACATCTGTTATCAAATGAAAACACTACTTTCTCCTAATTAAATCTTAAGACAATTGAACACTAGGGTTTTCCAAGGGATTCAATACTCAAGCTCCCACCTTCGACTTCCTTTCAATGTCTTCAATTATTTAGGCATGTCTCTTACCCCTAAAATTGGATTTATCATTTTCGAAATATTGGCTTAATATTCTTATGATTTCATTGTTGCGCTTCAAAA
>NW_025843548.1:0-1198 GCF_002878395.1 Capsicum annuum | reverse complement strand
CTCTATACAGGCAACCAACACGTTGCACATGTATTTTATATATATATGCTTTATCTTCTACGAAGATAATTCAAATAACACAAATCAAAATAATGGGAAAAGGTCTAAATATACTGCAAAACTTGTACCAAATATGCCCTCCCCTAAGAAAAAGGGCAATTTATAACCGTGGTGTAACACCAATGACTCCAATATGCCGTTTTTAACTAACGGAAGTGAGATAGTCAATGTTAAAAAAAAATTTCTACTTTTTTTTTAAAAACAAAAGTCACATGGAAAAATGGTCAGAATTAACCCCCTCTACTTTCAAAACTTGTCTACTAAATAAGCATCCAGTACTTCCCTGAACTATGACCAAAATTGCTACAACACACCCCAACTTCACAAGGTCCTATTCCACCTTTTGTGCTGACATGGCACCTTAATTACATAAAAGGGGTTCACGTCAAAGGTGGTGTTGGGTTCAAAATCGAGAGGGCGTCATGCGGAAGCTTAAAAGTTTGCAAATCAAGACGACGATAATTCAGATGACCCAATATAAACTAAAAAAATAATATTATTGATATAATTTGGCCAACTGGCCTACACATGAAAACCAATATTAAAGAAAACATAAAACTATTGGGAGAAAATCTCCCCCTAAACAAGACTCGTAAATGACTACATTCTGGACTGTGTTATGGTATGAGAAAAGAGGTCTTCTACTTATAGATGTCCAAAACCATTTTTCCAAGAAAGAGGTTGCCAAATATGGAAAAGTTTTATTTTTTTCTTTCAGAAAAAGTAAAAGTAATTATAATATTACTTTTTTATTTCAAGAAAAGTAAAACTTAAACTTGGTAATAAAATTAGCTAACAGGTGTCATGTTAGCTAATAAGATTGACAAAAGGTATCACATCAGCTAAATAGGTTGACAAAAATATGCTAAAATTTAGTTGGGGGGTAAAGTTGAAGTGTTCGTCGCAAATTTGATTATAGTTTAGGGGTACTAGATGCTTTACTCTACATTTAATCTCCATTTTACAATCTAACCTTTCAGTAAAT
This sequence comes from Capsicum annuum, assembly GCF_002878395.1. Taxonomy (NCBI): domain Eukaryota; kingdom Viridiplantae; phylum Streptophyta; class Magnoliopsida; order Solanales; family Solanaceae; genus Capsicum; species Capsicum annuum. Next base: position 153 of record NW_025843548.1, on the reverse strand, counting down.
TATATTTTCCGGATAATTAGCACATAGTTCAATGACTTAAATGGGACAAAAGTTTAATTTTGTGACTATATTGATACAACAAGTAAAGTTCAGTGATTTTAGTGAGTCAAAATTAGTTTATATACGTAACTAATGAACAGATACATAAGTAAA
>NW_025843547.1:0-1315 GCF_002878395.1 Capsicum annuum | reverse complement strand
CATTTTAGTAGTGGGAGATATGTTAATAGACATACAGTTTTATAAGTACAAGTTTCTAAAAATCAATTGCATCAAAGTTCTAAAGGTGAACTAGAGAAAGATGTCACTAATGTCCCAAAACCACAAGGTGACGAGGATAACATAGAGAGTCAAAATTTAGAAAATGATATGGATCAAATACAAGATTATTAAAGTGTAGTTACCTCTATACCGACCTTTACAACTATAGTGCCTCGTCGTAATGGAAAAGAGATAAGAAAACCATCTCGGTATGCATTCTTGGGTAAGTTTTTTGATAAAATTCCTGAAGAGTTGAATATAGAGCCCATGAATTACGATAAAGCATTAGAGGATAAAGATGCTGACAAATGCATTATTCCCAAAAAATCAAAAATAGAGTCCATGTACTCTAAGAAAGTCTAGGATCTTATAGAAGTACCTATAGATAGACTTAAACCCATTAAATGTGTAACACCTTGAGTTTTTGGTCCTTGAAAATTTCTAAAATTTATCCTCACAGTCTTGACTACGACTTACCCTACAAGTCATAAGGAGTCTTGACGGTCATTGGACTCAAATCTTAACCTAAATAATAAGGTGTGACTAAGTTCTGATATGACTACGAGGGAATCGCTAAGAGTTGTGAGGACTCATTATGAGTCATTGGGTACAAATCGTAGAATGTCCAGTGTTTATTCCAAATAGGTTCTATGTTGACTACGATTGGACACTATGAGTCGTAAGTTCCCATTATGAATCATAGCAGTTGAGTCGTACAGTCAACAGTGGGTGGGTGCCCTGGAAACTGTCTTGGCTACGACTCGTGGTAATTAGTAGTAATGACACCTAGCGACCCATATTCACTAACAACTAAATTTTAACTTTTAAATTAATGGCACTTTGGATAATTTTCTCCTTACCCAATTAAAATCCCACATTCATAAAGCACTTAAAGGGGGTTATTTCTCATTCATAACATAATCAAAAACTTTTAAACTCTCTCAAATCTCTCAAGTAAGATACTTAGGATTTTCAAGAAGTAGGTCATCTAAGGGTTCAAGGATGGTATTCTCTCCATAAACTAAGATATTTTAGGCATGTTAATCTTCCCTAATTACTAATTTTGTAACAACATATGATTTAAAGTGTTGTTCATGAGATATTAATGTTGGTTTTGAAATAAGGGTTGAGGGTTTTGAATTCTTATTGATTGAACAATGTTTTCCACGGCTTACATATGAGTATTCATGCTTTAATTATGGTTTTAAACTTGTGAGTAAATGGATATGGTGAATAAACAAGGGGATTGTGATAT
>NW_025843546.1:0-12687 GCF_002878395.1 Capsicum annuum | reverse complement strand
CTAGTCTCTTAGGTATTTTCACAAACACCTTACATGCACTTCTTAGGCATAGGTGGATTCATCAAGATTACAAGTATTCAATCACCCATTTCATATATTTATACATCACACACCACCATAGTTCCACAAACATACAAAGATCCCTTCTTGGATATCATCAACTTCAACAACATAATCACCAACCATCACACAAATACTACACACATATACTTCAACCAACACACATAATCATCCCACACATATATCTCAACCATCATGTGAATACTACACACATACACAATGAAAATTTAGAAAGTATAATCATATATATATGTACACAAGTATCTTGAGCCTTTGAAAAGGGATTTGTGGGCTCTATGGATGAAAGGAGCCCATATATAAACACTTGCATACCTTAGATTTCGTAGCCGAAGATATTGAAGGAAGCAATTAGCGAAGCGAAGCCTTGAATCGATTTTCTCCCAATTGGAACCCTAACCTTAACTCCTCTTCTTCTATATATATATATATGCATATATTTTGAGAGAGAGATATAAGAGAAATGAGAGAAAATGAATGACAATTCTCAGCTTAAAGGGGGTATATATAGAGGGTTACCATAATGGGAAATGACCAAAATACCTTTAAAAATCAATTAATGTCAAATCTGCCCTTCAGTGATCTATCTGATAGGCTGAAGTAAATTGGTCATAGGTTTTTACTCCAATGTCCAAATTGGATGAAACCAATTTCATTGGAAAGAAGACTCTCAGGGCTTTCCGTTGATATATAGCATCTTACACAGTTCATTATGTACAAGGAGTTATGATTATTTGAAGTTGATAAAAAAAATTGCTTGGCTGCAGTATTTTTTTTCCTGCACATTTTACCGTTCACAGTTCGATCGGAATGGTCGTAGTTCGATCGGAATGGTCGTAGTTTGATCGGAATGGTCATAACTCATCCCTCGAGTGTCCATTTTGGGTGATCCACATATCGTTGGAAAGCTTATTCAATGATCTATGAAATGGTGGGTCGAAATCCAAGAAATGACACAGATAAAAAATTATAAATCATTCTCAAAGATAAGATCCCAACATATTTATGCATAAAATTTCAACAAATCTTTTTTTTGGGGTATTACAGACATCTCATAACCTATGCTGGATACATAGTTCTGGAACTTAGGGATTGCTTCTACGGACCCATTCCTAACTGTTGGGTGATCCCCTATCCCTAGGCTCACTCGGTGCTGAATCCTACTCCCAACTGAACTGACACTGATTGTGGAACTGAGCTAATTAAGCTTAACTGGACAAGTAACTGACCATGATGGTTAACTGGCAGAATATGCTTATGATTTACCTGAAACTATTCTGAAGCTACTGAAACTAAGGAGACAGCTAAATTTTGGGTATTCATAACCCCCAGGACTCGATAGCAATAATAATAGGACCACTTGAAAGCTTTGAAACCATGGAAGGAAATCATTGTTCATAATTATTCACTTAAGCATTTCATCAAACACATGGGGACTAAGACTTTAACATGGGGATGCTTTATAAACATGGAAAGATTGCATAATCACATGACCAAATCTAAGCTGAGGGTTTTATTCTGAATTCATATGAACACGATATGGATGTCATAATATTTAAAACATACTATAATGCATTCCATGTGAACTCAATTGAAAACATAACAAAGGTCATTATCCAAAACTCATTCTTTGAGGCATTTCATCAAACACTTGATATTCACAGTTTAAACTAAACATGAGAATAGTGTAAAGTTTCTAGTAATACCATGATTTCAACACCAACATCAATAATTATGAATTAAATCAACGAATAACATTATTCAAACGTGTGGGGTTTAATAATAACAACAATTTCATGTAAACATGGTATAGATTTAAAATTCATGGGGATTCATGGTTAAAATCACAATTAAAATCACAATAACTTGTAATACTCACAACTTTGAATTTGAAACTACATTCTTGTACTCCATGGGTGGAAGGGACACATGGATGAACATTTAACATACCTTACAGTTTTAATGTTTAAAGAGAATTGACTTTTCTTTAACGTTCTTGGATTGAGAATTATAATTTCTTGAAGAAGGAATGGTGAAACCTTGGATTTCTTGGAGTTAAATTTGAAGCTTTAGGATTTCTTGGAGAGAAATTTGGTGAGGAATGAGTGTATTTTGCTTATAATCATGTCTAATCCCTTGTTTTTATGACTTGGGGACCGTAGGAAAGGACAGGACTTCCCCTCGGGCTTAAAAGTTTCAGAAGAATCCTTGTTTTAAGGCTCACCACTGAGATGTACTGGTGCAACCGCTATTGCACTGTCGAGTGGTGTAATCGCGATAACTCATTGCCTCACACGAAAAATGCTATAACTTTTCACTCGGGTATCAGATTAAGGAAAAATTTGTATCGTTGGAAAGTTGACTAAATAATCTATTTTTTATTGGGTTATTAGCTCAAAAATTCATAGTATAATGAAATATATGCTTGTTTGAAGTTGACTATCACATCATCCTTCTGAAGAACTCAATCAGTAAGGGATATTTTGATTCGTCTAATAACTATGAGTTATTTGAGGCCTTAATATACATCAAACTCACTCATAAAACTACCAAACACTATAATTTATTTCTCATGAGCTTGAAGCATAGTTTTAATATTGGTTTGGATTTTCGGGATATTACAACTACTCCCTACTAAATATAAACTGATATACTGAATAGCTCAATAATACTGAAGTCCTGAGGTGAAAGATAAGTTCTTTGTCTAAAAAAAATTTTAAATCATAAAAATTGAATGACTGAGTGTTTGACTATCAATGCATGATATACTAGGTCATCGGGTGTTCATAACCCGCCATCTCTGAAGAATGCAAGTATCTTGATAAATTTTATACTATGAAGAGAAATGTAAAATTTCATAACACAAGTCCAAAATCATGAATTTACCAACATACTGAGGGTTCATAATTCTAATTCTGTGAAGATACTAAATTTTATGGGAAAACATAGTAGATCAACTAATATAGATTGAATCCACAAAATCATGATAAATAATGCTCAATAGTCTTAAAAACTAATACATCATACAAAACTTGATCATATGCTTTAAATCTGAAGTATTATCATGTAAATAATCCATGAACATGAGAATATTGTGAATTCTATACTATAGTCATAAGAAATCATAAATATTCATGAAAACATGCTCATGAATGTAAAATATATTAAGGAGAATTGAATTTAAACTTGGAATTCTATTTGGATAATACCCTAGTTTATGAGAATCATTGGAGTTGTAACTGAAATTCATATTTTAAAACTAGGTTTTTGACATAGGGGTGAAAGTAATCACTTACTAAAAGCCCACATACTTGGACTAATGAAGTCTTGGACTGAATCCTTGGGAATCTGGCTTTGAGAAAAACCCTAGGCTTAGGCTTGCTTGAGAGTTGAATCACTTGATTTTTTGACTTAAAATGAGTTGGGGCATAATAATGAGGGATTTGGGGTGCTTAAATAGACATATACCTCTTGGAGCAGCTGAAATGGTGTACTTTTTGGGTTAAAAGAGTGGGAAAATACCAAATAATCCTCTTAAAATAGTTTGAAAAGTTGTTTGTATAGTCCCGACGAGTTTGGTGATGATCCATAGGGTTTGGGATGAGTTGTGGACTGAGTCATTGTCTGGAACTCAAATTTTGGTCCCCCTTCTGTGAAGACATGTCACCCTATGACTCATAGGGGTCTAATGACTCATCGTCGTTTAAGTCATCTTCACTAGCAGCGTTGACAATGCTTCAGTAAATTGGCTATAATATTTTACTCAGATATCGGATTAAGGTAAAACTGGATGCGTTTGAAGATAATTCAACTATCTAAATTTTAGTAAGTCTTGATTTCAAAAAATATTAGTAATATACAATTTATGGTTGTTTGAAGTTGACTATAACAATATTCTTCTCAAGAGTTTAATCGGTAAGGGATATTTTGACTTGTCTATAAGCTACGAGCTATTTTTGGCCTTAATATATGTATAAATAACTTATCAAAATAACAAAACTAATTTTTAATTTTACATGTACTTGAAGCATGGTTCTTATATTTGCTTGGATTTTTAGGGTGTTACAGAAGCACCTCTTTTTTATTGTAAATACCTGAATTTTTTCTTACATAAAGACACAAAATTTTAATGTGAGAAAACATCTTCTTCTTCCTAAAAACTCAAGTATGATAATCAAATCACTGAGTGAGTTTGTATTTCAACAAATTTAAGGTACTACTATTTGTTGAAGTGATTATTTTATCCTGGAGAGTATATTCCATTAACCTCAGATAATTGAGAGGTACAATGAAACACCCTGGATTTGGGTCCTTGAAAAATTTCTAAATTTTTAAACTCACTCCCAAACTCCGACTCTCCCTATGAGTCATAACGTGTCATTGCGGGTCTTAGGACCCAATCATAGCCAGACCAGTATGCTAGCCTGTTGTTACTTCCTTGACTACGACTGGTGGTTACAAGTGGTAAAGACTCAAAATGAGTCGTATAGTCCTATTCGTAGCCAAACCAGTGTGTGCAACAAGTCTTGAGTCATAGGGTCACCTGATGTGTCGTATGGTGTGAATTATAGGGTCACAAGAGAAGGGTCCTTCAGCTACTATCTTGACTTTGACTCATGGTGACAAGCCATAACATGTCCTTATGAGTCATATAGCAACTCGTAGTCACTGGTGATAATTTTTTAGCTTTTACGTGAGGGCACTTTTGACATTTATCCTTTTCCCCAAATCATAACCCACAACTTAAAACCCCTTAAGGGTGTTATTATCACTCCAAAACAGATTGAAAAACTTCTAAAACACTCTCAATTCTCCAAGGTTAAGATACTTAGGGTTTTCAAGAAGTTGATCAATTAGTACTTCCAAGGGCAAATTCTCTCTATAACTCTTGATATTTCAGGCATGTGACTCTACCCTTAAATTTGTTTAACTTAAAGAATGAAATTATATGATTGTCTATATGGATTTGAACATGGGTTTTGATATGGGTTGAGGGCTTTTGAATAATTGTTTCTTAAATTATTTTTCCATGATTTATTATACATTGTTCATGCTTTACATATGGTTTTAAACTTATGGGGTGTATGGGAATGGTGAATAAACTAGGGTATTGTGATTTCTCCAAATTTTATGAATATTGATAATTGAATTGGTAATAACCCCAACCCAATTTATTAAAAGTAGTTTTGAGTATGTGTAAAATTGCATTGAACTTCTTTTGGAACATTTGCATAATGTAAGGAGGTTATTGAAACATAATGGTTTGATTTAATGAACAAAAAGAGTCAGTGTTTCCCCACCTTGTATAATGAACACAGAGAGTTATTTTTGCAAGTTAATAGAATTGAAATAGCATGATGATGTTACCTTGCAAGTGTATTTGGTATGGCGATACTAACAATGTATGCCTAAATGTGTATTATGGTTCAATGAATGAGAGTGTGTGATGAAGTTTTTAATGGGGTTTAAAAGAGGGTTGTGTACATGGGCCATGAAAGTGGAGGTCCTGAGGGACCAATACTGAAAATTGCATTTGTCGATACAAGGGTTTAAATAGACTGGGGTTTGAGTCCCCTTACTTATTACTGGGTGGTCCAAGTCCCCCTTGCTATATGATTAGGAGGTTTGATTCCCCTATATTACATTACATAATTTGGTGCTTAAGTTACCTTAGTATATGATTTGTAGGTTTGAGTTCCCTGTGCATTTATATAAGATTATTCTCTAGTTCGTGCGACTACACACACTAGGGCCTGACCTAGGGGTAAGAGTTAGGGCCCATATAGCCCGTGGGTACTGTTATATGATGGTTAAGCTACACAATTTAGACTAAAGTTTTAAAGTGAATGTTAAGCTTTGTTTCCTATCCCAACATTTTATGTAAGTATATATGTATGCACACATATATGTGAACTGTACATTGAGTTGAACTGGATTTTTGAATTGTTATTACTTTATACTTATCCCTGAGTTATATGCTAGTGCTCAACCTACTAACTATCTCTGAATGTTTTATGCCCATGTGATAAGGGTCCAAAGGCAATCCAACTTTTCCTGCACAGTGTTAGGTGGATCAACTCAATTCGTCGGTCGTTTGTGGTGAAGTGGTGAGATTCTATTCTCTGGAAGACTTGATCATTCCATCGGTTTCCTTACATGATTTAAAATTAAGGTTATTGCTGTTGACATTCTTAGGTGTATTTGAGTTTATTACCTTTCTATCTTTTTATATGTTTGGGTTTCAGCCACTGCTATGAGTGTTATATTCTATTTGGCTAGGCAAAGGGGGTGGTCTCCAGTCCATGGTGGACTTGAGATACTCATCATGGCTAGGCCCTTGCCTGGGTCATGACATATAAATTCCTTAAGGACACACCATTAATTCGGTGGACTTGATTATTTCTGTTTTCATCTCTTTCTAAATACTGAAATTACTATTTTTTTAGAAAATAGTTTGAACTTCATTTTGATAGTTCATAAATCATTTGAACTTGTATTTGATGTTCTTGAAACTTCATTTTGATAGTTTATAAGTTGTTTAAACTTGTGTTTGAAGTTCTTATGGATTAATATAGATTTTGCACTCAGAAAACAATACTTCCAAACTTATAACAATAACAGGAATAGACTAATCAAGTGTTAAGAATATATGCAAGTAAATAAAAACATGTTCTCATTAACAGTTTAAGCTTTTGATATGATATCAGAGCATACCTCTCTCTTAGGTTTGAATTTCACAACCACTAATTATCAAGAAGATTTCTTTGTATTTGGTTATGAAAAATGAATCAGGTCTGAATTTTAGAGGAGGTGTTAAGAATATAGTTATGTAAATAATAGTGTGCACCACGAGCAATATAATAATTAGGCAATCACCAACTATTCTTTTTGTTAGTGTAATATACCATAATAAGTAAATTATTAACATAAGATTTTATAGCTAGGACATTACGACCATGTGATATCCTAATTTTGTATGAGTATTTTTAAGAATAAGCTTAATTCTCATAGGAAATGTCCTTTTTCCACACTCACATAGGTGAAATATGGCAAGGGTAGTCCTATAATTTTGATATCCCACTCATATGAGATACAAAATTTCATTAAGGGCTCTTAAACTCAACCTTCCCAAATCATTATAGGAACAAAATGAACTTACATCATAGGAAGGAATTTAACAACAGTGCATCCTACACCAAGTCATCATATGATTTATTTTTATCATTGAACATGATACGAGATCTCTAGTCCCCAAGTCGGGTTTCCTTGCTAAAAATTAGTGCATATGCAATATTTTTTTTTACTGTTTTATTTTTTGTTTTAGTTTATTGGTCAAATAAATCAGTACCTATTTTGTAAGAAACTTATTGAGATAGGATTCCTAGTTAGTTGGTAGAGTTATTTTAGGATTTGAAATTAGTGGTTTACTTTATATGTGCATATCAAATGTAAACAAAAATGCCACAATAAATAATAGTTTCTCTACTTCATTTCCTATTTACTGCAAAACTTATTTCTTTATTTACATCCTTTTTATTTTATGGTATTAGATCCAAGTTGTTCATCAGATTGTTCTTTCTTTCTTCTTGTCTATCAAGTTTTTTTATTCTTGTTGGAGGAGATTGAAACTTGTAGAGAAAACTTTTTTATAGCATGGGGTCAGCAAATAGGGGAAATAATTCAAATGCCCAGTTTAGTGTTGAGAAGCTTGTAGGGACAAACTACAAACATTGGAGAACATATATGGAGGCTTACCTTCAAGGTCAAGACCTTTGGGATCTTATTTCTGGTGCTAAAGTAGAAATTATAGCAAATACTCTAGAAAATTTAGAACCATAGAGAAAATGAAAGATCTAATATGGTAAAACACTCTTTGCTTTGGGGACTTCAATTGGAAAAGAGTTCATCGATCATGTACATGATGTAATTTCACCAAAAATATTCGGGATATACTTGAGAGATTATTTACTAAAAAGAAAATTTCTAGGCTATAACTGCTAAAAAATGAATTGAAAATACTAACACAAGGAGGCATGTCTATTTCTGAATATTGCATATGAGTTATAGTTATTTGTGCTGAAATTTTAGAATTAGATCCTAATGAGAAGATTTGTGAACCAAGACTGCGATGATTTTTTTTTGAGGATTTGAAGAAGGAGTATAGACCATTCATCACTTCCACCTAGGGCTGCACAAAGCAAACTTCAGTTGAAGAATTTGAAAATTTACATTCCGACCAAGAGACATTGGCAAAGTAAACGGCAAAAAGCCTTGAACCAAATGCGACTCTTTTTTTCAAAAGATAAGAATAATATGAAAATCATATATGGAAGCAGGAACAATGAAAAAGAATCAAATGGTGAAAAATATACCAATGATAACTTTGATAATAGGAAATGTATAGATGCGGTAAAATTGGACACACCAAGAATATTGTAGAGTAAAGCTCTCAAAAGTAAATGTGCAAGTGAAAATGATGGAAATCAATAACTCAAATGGGAGCAATACTTCACTGTAGAAGAAACTTCATTGAGAAATAATGATTCAGTTCAATCTCTCTACAACAATGGTAACCGCAAACAAGAGTGGATCATTGATTTTGGTTGCTCTCATCATGTACTAGAAATGGTTTTCTTTTTTCACAGCTACGTCAATATAATAGAGAAAGACTTGTTATATTGGATAACTCGACATACATAATATATAATAAATGAGTCTTGAATATTTATGTCAGAGATACATGAGTTCTTAAGCTAAATGATGTATTTTATGCTTTAGGTTTAAAGAGAAACTTACTTTCAGTTTCTCAAATTACTGATTTTGGAACATATATTTTGTTTGGTATAAATGATATGAAGGTTCTTAATAATATAAAGAACATATCTACTGATGTTATTCTTATTGGTGAACAAAAGGGTTCGCTATTTGTCACGGCAGTTGGGGAAGCTTATGTAAGACAAGTCAAATAGATAACATAACTATTTATCTTGCTCAATTGGGACACTTTGGATACCAATTATTGTGGAAAATTTCCTATAAGAAATTAGTAGATGGTATACCAGATCTACAAAATATTCATGAATATTCAATTAGCTAAGGCTGTCAATTTGGAAAATCATAACGTCTTCCATTTCAAAGATCATTAAATCACAGATCCACTATTTTTGAGTTGATTCATCTTGATTTGATGGGGCCAATAAAAACAAAAAGTTATAGTGGTTTTCTCTATTTCATGGTACTTGTAGATGATTTCTCAAGATATACATGGGTGAAGTTCTTGAAAGAGAAGAGTGAAGCCTTGTCTAAATTTGCTGAATTTAAAATGATCATGGAGAACGATTTTGCGATAAAAGTTAAATGACTCCAAAGTGATAATGGAGGAAAATATATGTCTGATGAATTCTTCAACTACAACAATTATAAGGGTATTTTAAGGCAAATGACATGTCCAAATTGTCGCATTTCATTTTTCTCTCAAAAATCGAGATTCAACGTAACAACTCTTTCTAGGATATTTTAAAGAAAAGAGTCGCCACCTAATGAATGAGGTGAGTTAGGGAACTATTCTAAACTAATTAAAAATTATTTAGTTATTATCCTATGTCACTAGAAACTCAGATAAGGGTTTAACTTATCTCTAAAGAAAGGCGTAAGGCACCTTTTGAGGATTACAAATATGGGTCCGAATCGAATTCATATATTACGTGCGAAAAATATGAAATAAACAAAGATCGAATAATTTTATTAATCTAATATCAACTAAGTGATGTAATAAAGAATACTTTCAACCAGTGTACATATTATATAAAGAATGAAAAATACAAGAGTTGTGAGACCGATCTTTTATGAAATGTAAATAATAAGTGAAAAATATCATAATTTGCATATTTTTCATCTTACTTAGATTACAATCTCTGGTGAACTCTGCCTTCCTCATATCACACTGACTATATGCCTGCAAAATCAATTATCCTCATTTTAGGGTGATCGAGCCCAATCATCTTACTTTAGGATAGACTATCCTGGTATATTCTATTATAGGATGAATGAACTCGATATATCCAGATTTAGGATAGACGAACCTGGTATATCCTTTTATAGGACAGACGAACTCAACATATTCAGTTTTAGGATGTACGAACTTGGAATATCTTATTATAGGATGGACGAACCTCATATATCCTATTTTAGGGTGGACGAACTCGATATATCTTATTATGGGACATATGAATTTAGTATATTTAAGTTTAGGATGGTCAAACTTGATATATCCTATTATAGGGTGGATGAACCCGATATATCCTAATTTAAAGATGGATGAATATGTTATATCCTATTATAAGATAGGCGAACTCAGTATATCTATTATTAGGATGGACAAACTCATATATCCTATTATAGAATGGACGAATCTGATATATCCTATTTTGAGAATGAATGAACCCGAACGTCTTTTGTTGTCGAGCCTGTCAACGTAATGTATTATCGGGTTGACTGTCGAGCCTGTCAACGTAATGTATTGTCGGGTTGACTGTCGAGCCTGTCAATGCAATATATTATTGGGTTGGCTATGAAGCCTATCAATTCAATGTGTTGTTGAATTTATTGTCATCAAATTTGAGAAGATAGAGCAACTTATCCTCTTTCCAAGGTTGGAGATGTAGTTTGGGCTTTCTTTGATGATGATCATTTAGACATTGTGAGGTAGTTGCTATATTTTCACCTGCTGTTTGCAAAAAAAATTGTAAGTTTTGAAAAGTAAGGTTAACTCATACCTTCTCTTGTCTTGGTTCCTTATAGTTGTTTTTATTTCATGGATAGAATTGAAATTTATTACGGTGAAACTTTTGAGGAATCCTTAAAAATTTCTAGCATGATTTAGATTAAAGATTTGTTTGCATGTCCTTAAGGATTCAAATGTTGATTTCTCATGAAAATTTTGAGGTCCTCTCAAAAATTTTGTCCAATTTTTACTTATGGAGTCTTATAATCTGGCTATACTCATAGATAAATATTAGTTCAATAGAAATAGTTGTCTTTTATTTGAACCATGAAGTTTTAAGTTTGAATCAACATTTTGCCAATAGGGAGGTCATGTGATGCGCTAAAATAATCTAGCTTTGTCGAATAGAGATTTTGTCAAAAGTTGTTATGATTTGAATATGGAGAAGAAAGAAATTTTTATTTAGACTAAGACTAAAATGAGAAGGTATAGTCTGAAAAGTGATTTGCATTGAGCGAGGAGGAATAAGGTTTTGACTTTTTGAATGTCGACCATATTTGTCATATTGTAGATTCTTAATCAAGTAGATGATTAAATACTAGACAACTGTAATGCCCCATAATATTCAAAGCTCGATTCAGCTCTTAGTTGTATGCTTAAGGGGTCCAAGGCTAAAAAAAATTCATGAAGTGTTGAGGACTTAGTCATTTTCAATTCCGCTAAACTTTGCAAACTTTTAGTTTGACCTTTCCAACCCTGAAATGTTGATTTTTAAGTTGATTCATGGTTAGAGAGGTTAAAAGTATGTCTTAGGAGAGTTTCAAGATTTTTCGACAAGGTTTGGGCCATGTTTGGATAGCCAAAATAGTGAAGCCACGTAATTTGGCCATGACACATTGCTCTCTCCCATGTTGAGGAGCTTTATGACGCGTTGCTCTCCCCTCTCGGAGTAAGCTAGACAACGTATTTCTCTCTCCCAAGGAGAGAGAGGTGCGGCACATGGCTCTGTCCCTCACAATGTTATTGTTAAAGTACCCAAGGGGAATTTAAGTCATTTCCCTCACATCCTTAACACGACCTAAACTCCTAAAAGGGCATTATTTGACCCTTTCACCCCAAATTGCTCACAAGAAATCCTCCTTCTTCCCCTAGAACAAACCCAAGCTTCATTCTCAAGAAATCAAGGGTTCAAGCTTTTAAGTTCAAGCAATCTTTAGGATTAAAGCTATTAAGGTATCTGGGATGTTCATTCATGGGTCACTTTCATCTATGGAGCCCCAAAACCCCCTTTCAAACTAAAGTATGGATTTTCTCTTATTATGAAGTTTTATTTGATCAAGATGGATTAAATTCATGTTTATTCTTAGTAGTTTGACTCAACTCAAGTTCAAACATAATTCCATGAAAATTTGGGTTATCTCATTCTTTAAGCTTCAATATCCTATACTATATTCAAGTGAATTTCATTTTATATTAGCAAGTTACGATCTTAGTCACATAATCATGTTGATTTCCCACGCTTTAAAGTATTTCCATGTTCAAGTTCATAATTTTCACACGTTTGATGAAATGCCTATGTTTTGGGTTTTTAATCATGACTTCGTACTACTATTTTTAAGATTTAATATTGTGTCTTATGGATATTCAGTGTTGGTGGGTTATGAACATCCGATACCTACCTGTTTACTTACATTTCAGACCATTTTTAGTAATGATTTCAGTTAAACCATGAATGTTACCATTGATTCAATTACTAAGGTAATGATGACCAATGTTAGAGGTTATGTTTAGTTGAGTTTAGTTTAGATCAGTATTAGTGTTAGTTCAGTTGGGAGTAGGATTTAGCACCAAGAGAACCCAGGGATAGGGGCTTACCTGACGGTAGA
>NW_025843545.1:0-2039 GCF_002878395.1 Capsicum annuum | reverse complement strand
TGGTTCATGATGGCGCCTACCATAACCCACCAGTAGGCAAGCCAACCAGTAGTTCGGAATGGCTAGTAACGGACTACTCAATAACATAAGAAAAAGAATGCAGAATATATGAGATAAAGATTACTACATAGATGAATCCCAAAACCTGGTGGTAACAGTACAAGAGCTTCTAAACATAATAAGAGTACAAAAGTGATATATCAAGGACAAATACACTGATTCAACTTACCTCTGAATACAACTTAGAGGCTAGTCTAATACATAGGAAAGAGATAAGTAATACTCCGAACGTCAGGAGCTCAGTCTAAGTCTCCGAATCAGGGCTACTCCACACGATGCACACATCAACGGCGATAACTCGTACTATGATCTGCAGGCTACAGAAGTGTAGTATGAGTACCAAACGAATTGTACTCAGTAGGAACTTCCAACTGAGCTCCAAAGATAAAGTACATATATACAACATATAACATAATGGAAACTACAACCAAGAGTCCATAAATCATGTAATAGGTCAATGAGAATAACAAGGGACCAACTATTCTATTCATGTCCAAGAGTCTAACATAATAAGACTAAGGAAGTAACAAGGGGAACTATCTTATTCCAACTACATTCAATATATGCCAAAGCTATACCGTATATCCCAGGTGAATATACAGATAAAGAGAGAAAGAAAGATATATTGTAATATACAAGGCGAAGGAACGACTATACAATATGAACAACGAAGAAAGGGATATCCAATAGTACCATAACTTCATATAGCTAGATATATATATATATATATATATATATATATATATAAATAGGAGGTCATCTCAAACATAACCTACATCGCCATGTTCTCATTTTAAGACCTCATTATAATACTATCAGGATTCAATACCAACATACTCAGGATTCTTAATCCATATGGCTAGGCATAGAATAATCGTGCGTAGTAATGTAATCATAAGATAGAAAAGGTCGAAGACATACCTCAATCCCAGTACCAAGTCCATGACCAATCTGTCGTAGGCTAGCCATAATAATGATCATAACAATGATAATAACAATATCAATAACATCGTAAATAACCGGCTACTCCGGACAACCAAATACCTAGCCGAGCCTATGTGTACCCCCACCGCCCCAAACTCGGAAGGTTCAATCAACATATAACAACACAAGGAATATTCTTCACCCATATCTATGCAACCGTCCCATACCGACTGATAGACATAGGTGCATACTAGTGATAGACGATGCGCATGCAGGAATGAATGTAAAATATACCATCAATATCACAATGCATCATAACTGTCCTCATCAGGACCATCATTATCATCATTAACCTCCGGTCTCACTAGGTATCAATATCATCCCAATAGTATCCTCCGGACTCGAACCGGATATATATATGGGCTTGGCCGCTAGAGATGCATTTTCCTCTTTATTATGATATTTGGCCCATAGAGATGCATTTTCCCCTTAATTATGATATTTTGGCCATAGAGATGCATTTTCCTCTTAATTATGATATTTTTCCCATTTCTCTCTTTATTATGATATTTGGCCCATAGAAATGCATCTTCCTCTTTATTATGATATTTTGCCCATAGAGATGCATTTTCCTCCAGAGGCGGACCCACATGTATAGTCAGGACTACACGTGCACCCATTAACGTCGAAAAAAATTGTGTGTATATACCTTGAGAAATTAGAATATATATAGTAGTGCATCTATAACTAACAGGAAGTGCACCTTGGTGCACTGGTTGAAGCCAGCGCTTCTACCCATGCAGCTAGGGGTCAATTCTTGTGAATCCCACAACATTTTAATTTTTATTTTCAATTCTTTAGATTGCTTATTACCAAATTTATAAGAAAAATTGATGAAACAGGGATTCGAACCCGTGACAAGTCCCTAAGGTGAACTCCCCTACACCATTAACCTACCACAACAGATTGTTAAAAATTGCTAAAAGTAAACTTCATATTATAAGAAAGTAAAGTTATTATTTTAGAAGTCATATTCATTCTATATAATTATTTTT
>NW_025843544.1:0-7267 GCF_002878395.1 Capsicum annuum | reverse complement strand
GAGCGAATGCCTACAGGTTTGATACTGAGCAACCCTAGCCTATTGATTCTTTAAATGAGATGGTGTCTCATTCTAAGTTTTGGGCAACCTTTCAGGTGTTAGTCCAAGCAGTCACCGCTAATGTTCAGGCTAATAACCAAGCCGCAGTTACAAATCAGTAGGGAGGTGATGTAGCTACTTCTAGGATCTATGATTTTATGCAGATGAATTTGCCAGAGTTTTATGGGTCCAAGGAAGGTGATGACCATAGTTGTACCTTGAAGAGGTGAGAAGATCACGCAGGTGATGCATGTTTCTGAGGAAGAAAGTGTTGAGTTGGCATCTTACAGGTTAAAGGATATAACTTATGACTAGGTTGTATCATTGAGGAAGGGTAGAGGTGAGAATGCTGCTGCTATGACTTAGCAGGTGTTCCAAGGTGCATTATTGGACAAGTCTTTCTTCTTGAGATGAGGAAAGCAAAGATTAAGGAGTTTATGAACTTGAGGTAGGGCTCCATGACTGTTAAGGAGTACTGCTTGAAGTTCAACCAATTGGACAAGTATACTCTTGATTTGATTTCTGACACCTGGGTTTGTATGAGCAAGTTCGTGACCGGTGTTTTTGGGTTGGTACTGAAAGAGTGTAGGATTGCGATACTACATAGGGATATGGATCTTGCTAGGTTAATGATGCATGCCCAGCAGATAGAGGTGGATAAGATTAGAGAAATAGATAGAGTGAGGGGTAACAAAAGGGCTAGATCTAATCAGCATGAGTTTATCCAACCTAGGTTTCATGGAGGGAATCACCCTAAGTTTTAGAGGCATCCGTCTATGCCAGCGCCTTCATCAGCTAGTGCTCCCTCTCCTAGAGGCAGGCAGGAGTAAAGAGGTAGATATTTTATGTCTAGGTTGCAGAACAGTGTTGGTAATAGGCCCCATTATCCTCTTTGTGATAAGTGTATAGGGATTATTTCGATGAGTATTTTGTAGATTTGAAGGGTTGTTTTGGTTGTGGCAAGTAGGGCCACATACTTATAGATTATCCTCATACTAGATAGGGGAACAGAGATACCCGACCTCAGGCATAGGCTACTAGTGCACAAGCTCCTGTACCTCATCCCGTCTCTATTTAGGGCACTTTCTCTAACACTACTGGCGGTCAGCGCCAGAATAGATTCTATCCCTTACCATTCCATCAGGAGAAGAAGGACTCTCCCGATGTTGTTACTGGTATGCTCCGTGTCTTTTGTCTTGACATTTTTGTGTTGTTGGACCCTGGGTCAAGTCTCTCTTATGTGAACCCACTTGTAGCTGTGAATTTTAAAATGAGTCCCGAAAAGATTCCTGAGCATTTCCTAGTCTTCACACCTGTAGGGGCATCAGTAGTTGCTAAATAAGTGTATAGAGATTATCCTATTACTGTTCTTTATAGTCATACTTTCTAATTTGATAGAGTTAGACATAGTGGATTTTGACCTTATTCTGGGTATGGATTGGCTTCATTCTTGTTATGCATATATAGACTGTCGTACCCGTATGGTCAAGTTTCAGTTTCCTGATGAACTAGCTTTTGAGTGATCTGGGAGTTTGGTATCTCCTAAAAGTCATTTTATCTCCTATCTCAAAGCCAGAAAGCTAATATCCAAGGGTTGCATCTATCACCTAGTTAGAGTTAAAGACACTAAGTCTGAGGCTCCAACTATTTAATCAGTCGATATTGTTGATGAGTTTCCAGATATTTTTTAGAAGATCTCCCATGGGTACCTCCAGATAGAGAGATAGAATTTGGGATTGACCTTCTTCTCGATACTTGGCCTATTTTTATTCTGCCATATCGTATGACACCTGTAGAGCTTAAGGAGTTGAAAGAGCAACTCAAGGATCTTTTAGACAAAGGTTTCATTAGGCTCAGTATTACTCCTTGGGGCGCACCTGTCTTATTCGTGCAAAAAAAATACGGTTCTTTGCATATGTACATTGACTATCATCAGCTTAACAAGGTCATAGTAAAAAATAAGTATCTTCTTTCGAGAATTGATGACCTATTTGATCAGTTGTAAGGTGTAAGTGATTTCTCCAAGATAGACCTTAGATCTGGCTATCATCAACATAAAGTGAGGGAATGTTATATTCCAAATATAGCCTTTCGAACCCGCTATGATCACTTTGAGTTTCTAGTCAAGTCTTTTGGGCTAACTAATTCCCCAGTAGCTTTTATGGACCTCATGAATTAAGTGTTCAAGCAATATCTTGATATGTTTGTCATAGTTTTCATAGATGACATCCTTTTCTACTCCCGTAGGGAGCACGATGATGCAGATCACCTTAGAATTGTCTTGCAAACTCTTAGAGGTCACTAGTTATTCACCAAATTCAGTAAGTGTGAATTTTGGTTGAGGTCTTTAGCTTTTTTGGGTTATGTTGTTTCAGACGAAGGTATTAGAGTTAACCCCCAAAAGACAGAAGTTGTAAAAAATTGGCCTAGACTTATCTCTATCTGTGATATTAGAAGTTTCTTGGGTCTAGCGGGCTACTACCACTGTTTTGTTGAAGGTTTCTCCTCTATTGCATCTCTCATGACCCGGTTGACCCAAAAGAAAGTTAAGTTCTAGTGGTCAGATTTCTATGAAAAGAGTTTTCAGGAGTTGAAGATTCGACTTACTTTAGCCCCTGTATTGACTTTGCCTGATGGTACAGATAGTTTTGTGGTGTATTATGATGCCTCTAGAATTGGTTTGGGCTATGTGTTGATGCAAAGAGGTAAGGTTATAGCCTACGTCTCTAGATAGTTAAAGCTGCATGAGAAGAATTACCCAACCCATGATCTTGAGTTAGCTACTATGGTCTTTGCTTTGAAAATCTGGAGACACTATCTTTATAGTGTTCATATTGATGTGTTTACTGATCATAAGAGCCTGCAGTATGTGTTTACTTAGAAGGAGTTGAATCTTAGGAAGAAGAGGTGGTTGGATTTGTTAAAAGACTATGATATGAGTGTGTTGTATCACTTGGGCAAGGCCAACATAGTGGCGGATGCCCTTAGCAGATTATCTATGGGTAGTGTTGCCTATGTAGAAGAAGGTAAGAAAGAGTTAGCTTGTGATATGTATTATTTGGCTATATTAGGTATTAGGTTGCTTGATTCAGCTGAGGGAAGTACTTAGGTGCAAAGTAGTTCCGAATCCTCTTTAGTTTTGGAAGTGAAGGAGAAGCAAGTAGAGATCCTAGTTTGGTCGGACTGAAGGAGGCAGTTAAGGACCAAAAGGTAGAGGTTTTCTCCAAAGGGGGAGATGGTGTATTAAGATTGTAGGGTAGATTGTGTGTTTCGTATGTTGATGATTTGAGGTAGAGCATTATGGCTAAAGTGCATGGCGCACGGTATTCCATTCATCCCGGCACTACCAAGTATACCATAACTTGTGGGAAATCTATTAGTGGAATGGCATTAAGAAAGATATAGCTGGGTTTGTAGCAAAGCGTGCAATGTGCCAAGAGGTTAAGGTAGACCACCAAAGACCTCGTGGTGTGATGCAAGAGTTTGGTATACCCACTTAGAAGTAAGACGTGGTGAATATGGACTTCATTATTGGGTTACCTCTTTCGCGTCATCATCATGATTCTATTTGGGTTGTTGTGGATAGGCTGACTAAGTCCGCATATTTCTTGCCCGTTCTTATATCTTATATAGCTGAGGATTATTCTAGATTGTATATTGGGGAGTTAGTCACATTGCATGGAGTTCCCTCTTCCATTATTTCGGTTAGGGGCACTCAATTTACTTCTCAGTTTTGGAGGGCGTTTCAGCAGGGTCTTAGTACCCAAGTTCTTTTGAGTTCCATTTTTCATCCGCAGATAGATAGTCAGGCTGAGAGGATCATTCAGACCCTAGAAGATATGTTGAGGGCGTGTGCTCTTGATTTTAAAGGTAGTTGGGATGAGCAATTGCCATTGATAGAGTTCGCCTATAACAATAGTTACCATGCTAGCATCGGGATGGCACCATTTGAGGCCTTGCATGGTAGAAGATGTAGATCACTCATAGGTTGGTTTGAAATGAGTGAAGCTACAGTGATTGGGTCTGATGCAGTGTTTGAAGCTATGGAAAAAGTTAAGTTGATTAGAGAGAGGTTAAAGACATCTCAGAGTCATCAAAAGTCATATGTCGATGTAAGGAGAAGAGATCTTGAGTTTGAAGTGGGTGATTTGGTGTACTTGAAGATTTCACCCAAGAAAGGGGTGAAGAGGTTTGGTAAAATGGGAAAGCTTAGTCCCCATTATGTTGGCCCGTATAGAGTCTTGAGCCGTGTTGGTAAAGTAGCCTATGAGGTTGAGTTGCCCGCAGAGTTGTTAGTTGTTCATCCTGTTTTTCATGTCTCCATGCTTGAGAAGAATATTGGTGATTCCATTGTAGTAGATCCTTCATAGAATGTCGACATTCAAAACAGTCTTTCCTTCGATGAGATTCCTGTTGAGATCCTAGATTTTCTGATCCGTAGACTAAAGAACAAAGAAGTTCCCTTGGTCAAAGTTTTGTGACGGAACCAGTTTGTTGATGGTGCTACTTGGTAGGCAGAAGCAAACATGCGAGCCAAGTACTCGCACCTCTTTTCCGTGAGTTCAGATTAATCCGAAGGTATTATTCTTCCTTAATTCAACCCTTCTAATCTAAAGTTCAGCTATATGCATCTATCCTTGTATCAGTTATTGCAATTTCTGAGGTATTCAAGAGTTTAGAGAGATTTTGAGCCATTTAGCAAAAAAAAAAAAAAAATTTCTTCAGCTATGTGTACTCTATTTTTCCTGTATTCCTAGTCTAACTAGCGACATCGAGGACGAATGTTTCCAAGCGAGAGATATTGTAAGACCCCATAAAATTTTCTTGTATAATGAGCTTTAGAACGTGTCAAGTGAGGTGTGATTCTGGCCATAAAAGATTGAGAAGTGACTTCCTAAGTGAGTATTGTGTTAACCATATAGAATTTCCCTAATTTCAACTTTTTATCACATGGGAAATTTGATAAGCTTTCCATCGATATAAGATTCGCCTAAGTCCGATACCAGGGTAAGAGGTTATGGCTAATTTAAGTCCTAGTCATAAAACAAAGTCATTTTAGTGCTTGTTGTGTTGCGGAGAGGGTCTATTTGACAGTTGTCAAATTCTAGTGGAACTCCGCGATAGTGGCACATCGCGGAGGACCCCAATTTCTCAATAGTCAATTTCCAGTGGCCTAGCGCGATTGTGATGCATTGCACTGAAGTTCCAGGTCCTAACCAATGGGACAAGGCGATGGGTCCAAGTCGCGGTGACTCCCAGATTCCCATTTGTCAATTTCCAATAAGCCACCATGATAGTGGCGCGTCGCGGTGGCCCATAAAATTAGGTTACCAGTTTAATTTTTCTAGCTTTGTACAAAAGTTAAAAAGGGCACTTTGGACTTTTTCCAAGCCTCTTAAACCGTGCAAACACCAAATTAAAGTCATTTACAAGCATTCTATGAGGTTTTTCTCAAGTTTTCACTCAACAAAACCCATAAGTATCCAAAACCTCTTCCAAGAATCTCAAGAATCCACCTTAGATTTTCTAAATTGAGTCAAGATTCAAGGTTCCCAAGTCAAGGGCTTCAAGAACCCTCATTCACGAGTATGAATAGAGTCCCAAAATCGATATTTCATCTAAAGCTTCTAATTCAAGGTATGTGGGGTTTTGAACAAGGGTAATCCTTTCACCCTTGTTCCCAAAGGCTTATTTAAACTACAATTCTCTACAATTTATGAGATTTTACATGAAATTGAATTGGGGTTTTTTACCCGTTGTTATTGGTTCCAAGCTTTTGATGTTTCCCTTGAATTGAGAGTCTAATGTCATGATTTTTACATATTTTCTTGAGAAAGTTCAGTTGGGGGTCTATACCCCATGATTTTAATCCTTGAGAAGTTAATAGTTGAAATGTTTAAGATATTGAAGTATATGAGTATGTTGTGATTTTGAGATAAATTGCTGAAATTTCCAGATTTATACATGAGTTATGAATCTGTATGCTATCTATTATACTTTTGATGAGTTTAACCTTGAGATTGAATTATGGGTTATTAAGCCCTACTTGAGACTTGAGATTTTATGAACTCTTGTGCTATAAGCATCCATGATTTGAGTATTCTGAGATTGTGGAGAAATGTTTTGACCTAATGGTCATTGAGTTTTGAAAACCACTCTACTACATGAGATTACACATTTGATTATTGGGTTCTTATTGAACCATGATATTATTCTAAAGTGGATTTTCATGAGATGAGCGAGATAATCTAAAGGAAGTAATAATTAGCACTGAGTTGGGTAAGTTACTATGATTACTTGCCCCAGAACAACGCGCCACCATTGGTTGGGCCTAAGGCCGATATGATTGCTGGGCCTAACGACAAGATATTGGGCTCGAGACTGAGATAAGTGATCACTGAATTGAGGTTATACTCCCTAACAATGAGTATGACACTCTTCCCCAACGTGGGGTCTCTTTCTTAGAAGGACAAAACGTTGGACTCCATGTAGCTCGCATGGTTTATGTCGGTTAAGAGAATCTTCCTTAAAACTAAAGCTTCGAGATAAGATATTTTCCTTTGAAACTAAAATATTTTCCCTTGATATGAGTATTTTCCCTAAAGCTTGAAATGAGATATTTTCCTAAAGTGAATGAAATGCCTTCAAGTATGTTACAAGGTTATATGATTCCGAATTCCAAGTATTTAGTTCAAAAGATTTATGAGTTCTTGAGCATTAAAAAAGTTTTACTCTCCATGAGACATATGCATGAATTGAAAGTATTGCTTAAAGTTTCCTTTATCCTTGAGTAATGAGAATAAGAGAAGAGTACAAATTTCAAATCTAAAGTATAATGACTCACGAGATCGTGTTACATGTTCCATTTTACATGATTCATGAGCTTTGCATTTTATACTTATTCAATCCATGTGAGTCATTACTTATTGCATGCATGATTTGATTAAAGAGTATTGATGTTGTTTTATATAAATGCATGCACCCCCATATACTCATTACATTCTTAAGTGCTGATCCACGTATACGTCTATGTGCTACATTGTCTTATAATGTAGGTTCAGGTGCTCAGTCCCAGCCTCTTCAGTGACTTTAGAGTACCTCTATATACATTCTTACAGTGGTGAGTCCTCATGATTCGAGGACATATATTCAGACATCTCAGTATTTAAGAGACTATGTTATTATTTCTAGTTCATTTCGAGTTAGTTGGGGACCTTTTCCAATGGCT
>NW_025843543.1:0-1062 GCF_002878395.1 Capsicum annuum | reverse complement strand
AGAAAAAGAAATAACTTTGCATCTCAAAATATTTTTGTAAGACATATATTAGCAACTTTGCATATTAAAAAGTTAGAAGAATAAACTTTTAACTAAAAAAATATGTATTTTTCTAAAAAAAAAAAAATTAGGGCCTTAGATTCATTTTTGGCCTTAGGCCACCAAAGAGCTTGAGCTGCCCATGAGCCTGTGCCACCTGTTCCAGTATTATACACAAGTCTTGAGGTGTACCGAAGTTGAAATTTGCGTTAGAAGAGTAACTTCTCGAAGCATATATATATATGTAACCAATCAAGCCTGAAACTGTGGATGCAGGTCCATCCACTGCTGATATGGTGTATTGGCCTACAAATTTTACATTCCGTTACAATGTGAAATCTTCAAGTAATAGCAACCTATGTTACTCGGCTCTCCAAAAATACTATTGTACCTTGTCGGATACTCCAAAAATGATTTAAATCATGTGTTGTATTGAAGTGCTTAGGGAAGATAGGCATTAGTTTATCCAAATAATTTCTATCTTCATTAGTCAACATTCCAGCTCTTTAAGTCCTTTTTGATCTTAAAGTCGTCATGCTTTAATTAGTAGAGTATTTACACTAACTACATGTCTATGATTCATCATATGTTACATGTGAAATTCTTTGATAGAGATGATCGGTCACACACCCATCTAACATTTTTAAGAGACCGAGCAAAATGGAAATAGAAAACAAGATTATCTATTCTACAAGCATATGAAATCATTCCTGGGATCCTAAAGTTGGTTAGAAGAGAAACATGCCCTCCGTAAGATTGTATGCAAATCATACCTCTACCTTTGGTAGAGAGGTTGTTTCCATAGATTCTCAGCTTAAGGAAATATCAAAGTAGATACTAAAAAAAGTATGTCCAGCATTCTGAGAAAAGAATAGTAGCAACAAACAAAAAGTGTGATAATCGAAGTACAAGAGATAGCAGATAGTAATAAAAAGCCGAGGACTATCGATCTTGTCTACAAAATCTTCTGAGCCAGCTTCAGCAGACAATAATCAGCCACAACCTGAGGTGAAGGTCTTGAAT
>NW_025843542.1:0-2640 GCF_002878395.1 Capsicum annuum | reverse complement strand
TTTTAAAGTAATTATGGTATGTATGATTAACTGTTTTATCTCTTTAATTAGAAAATAAGCGAAAAGATTTTTAAGAAAATAAAAAGGGGAAATATGGTTTATTTGATAGAAATGAAATAAATGGCGCTAATTGAAAAAGTTATGGCTTTTTTTTAAAAGAAGATGAAAGGTGTTTGAAGAAATAAAATAAATTTCAATAATTAATGAGCCAATAAATATAATTTTTTTTTAAATTTGGCCAAAATATTAAGGAAACAGTTCAATTTTTTTTAAGAAAAAAGATAAATCCTAGTAGTGGCCTTGGAGGCATGCCACATCTATAGCCTCCTATGTTTCTTTTATATATATATATATATACACACACACACGCTCACACACGTACACACACACTATTTTAACCGCACATGCCTCGCACGTGTAACTTTTGATTATTTAAAATTAGATAATTTTATCTATTGCGAAGATTTTTAATGAAGTGCAAAAAGTTCAAATCACCTCTCCAAGATCCTTCAGACTAATATAATAATGTAAATATAACATATATTTTATTGTAAATACATATATATTTTACCAACAAAAGTTTCAAGTGGTCAATGGATCATCACCTTTGTGTTTATCATGCAGTACCTCTTTTTCTTGTTGCTAGGGACTAAGAGAGACGCATCGATCTAAACCATATTTGTAATATGATTATTTTTATTTATTTTTCTTATATTTAAAATATGTTCTTATTTTTAAAGTTAAATCTTTGATTACTTAAAACTTTTAAAAATTTGGTACTTCTTATATTTTTCTTATTCTAATGCTTTCATATTTATTTCTAGATTTTTAAAATCTTATTAAAATCAGCTTTAGTTGATTTAGAATTCTTAAATTAATGAAAAGGTATTAGTTGTCATTAATTTTGATGACTTCTAATAAGGAAAGGTTTTACTATAAATTTTAATTAATTTTCAACTCTTAAATATTAAGAAAGTAGTGAAACGGATGATTTTGTCTAAAGAAGAGACTTCTAATGAAGGGCAACAAGTTCAAACAATATTTTTAAGGCTCTTCACACTTTTAATATAGTATAGATATAGATATATAGATTCCCTCAATCTCTATAGCCTTTTCATTAAAATCAAATCAAACTATATAAACCCTAATTCTCCATTCAAAACAAATGGCACAGCAAATTATATTTATATTTATTTTTTCTACTCTATAGAAAGGAGAGTTGAGGACGACCAAGGGTATGACTGTAAATATTCTCATTTTCAAGGGTAAAATGATAAGCTTGTTTTTTAACCAAACCACAAGCTTTTCTTTCCCTTCTAGATCTTTCCTTTTGTCTCTCTCTATCTCTCCGCACACAATCATAAAATTCTTCTTCCTCAAGCTCTCAAGCCCCAACTCCAATCTTGGATCCAAATAATAATACGAATACTAACTTCTCAAGTATGATGCTTGTTTTCTTCCCTCTAACCTAATTCAGCAATGACTTGTTACTAAGCAATGACACATAGTTATTTTGTTCAATGGAAAAAACCTTCTGCTTACTTTACACAATATTTATCTAGAATCATTTGTTTGCCTATCTCTCTATCGTATTCTTAAGCGTCACAATGGATTAAAACTTTAGGTTTGTTCTATCTTTTAATTTTTGTTCAATTCTTATTTGTTTTTTTCCTTTATCTTCTTTTAAATCCTTGCCTTTTTGGGTATTTTTAAATTCTCAATTTCATGTTCAATATATTCATTGCTAAACATAGAAGTGTGAAAAGATTGAAAATATTGAGTTTAAAAGATAACAAAATAGATACAAAATAGAATAAATAGGAATATATGGGAGTAAATTGTATCTATAAGAAGATCCACCGGACACTAACAGAGTAATGACCTTACAGAGTGGCTATTTTAGCTACGACACTCAAGTGATTTGCGATACGCTTGGTGTTTTTAGCTAAAAGCAAAGAAGACACTTTTCAATGTATAGTATGTAATAGATAATTTGGTTGACAAAGTGCAACTTTGATGCTCCTTCACAATCCAAAAGTAGCAGCACATTTGTAAAGTGACGTGATTAAAACTATCACTTTTGTTGGTTCACTATTTTCCCATTATTTTTGTATTTAAGCGGTGATCGAGAAAATGGTTCAAATGATGGTACAATAAGTTACTGATTTACCCAGACTTTACAAAACTACAATCTCTTAGATCAGATCGATTCAATCGGGCCGAGCCTAGCTTCGAAGTTGTACTTTTTAAAGGTCTGAGATGGCCACGCCATTTACCCAAATATTTATGTTTGGCTTCTTAATAAGCGGTCCCTTTTTTAGGTATGACAATGAGCGGTCCTACCTAAGTCTACTGAAGACTTCTTTTTTGACACTGTTCGGGCTTATGCCACCCGATTGGTCAGGTTGAGACATCCTGGGGTTGTGTAATACCCCGTATATTTCAAAGCTAGAAAATAAACCGTTGTTCCTACAAATGAAACCTCCTATCCTATGATTCATATTTGAGTATATGAATTAGGATGAGTATCCTAGTGATAATAGAGCTTATGATGTGTAAAGTGTGTTCATAAGAGTCACTTAGAGTAAGCCAAGCTAAGAACTTTTGAATCCATCAAGTTTTCGTGTGTGATTTCACATA
>NW_025843541.1:0-1165 GCF_002878395.1 Capsicum annuum | reverse complement strand
ATGGTCGAATTTAGTTCTATTATTTATAATGCTTTAGAGATAAATCCTGAAGAAGAATCTTCTTTATTTACGACTATGAGTGTTGCGAACAATTATATGGAAGCATAATATAACAATTATGTTTGATTTACTTGATGAAGTCGTACCGACAAATATCACTTCAACTGTCGCTCCTCAAACTACCGAGGAGTCATCATCTTCTAAAAGGCAGGCACATAATAGTTATCCTGATTACCCTTTTTATTTAAATATTTGGGATAGGGTGCAACCTTCATCACAAAGAACACATTCTCGAGAAGAGCTTAAGTATTATCTTCGACAGCTAATAAAGGATCGTAGAGCAAGGATCAGTGTGCTAGATTTGTGGAAGAATAATGAAAGAAAATATCTTGTGCTTTTAAGATTAGCTAGAGATATATTGAATGTTCTAATGTCAATCGTTGCATTGGAGAGCGCTTTTAGTCAGGGACGACAACAGCTTGGAGACAACCAGACACTGATTGGGAAGCAATGCTATGAATGTTCTAGTTTGCCTTAGAGATTGGATTAGAGCGGAACGAAGAAATCAAAGAATAGAGGTGGAGCCAGTAGACGAACAAAATCTTGAAGAAATTATGACTTCAAGGGAGAACTCAATACAATCAAGTCTAATGCATGGTTTTGTTCCCATTGATTTTGACTTTCCTATGGCAGTTCCAGTTAATATTAATATGCATGAGTTGGAAAAAATGATGCAAAATTTATAGATTTCTCAATCATGTAACTTATAAGCTTTTGATCATTTTGCAATCAATAAAATACAACATTCATTCACTCCGTACTTATTTTTTTCATTTAAATTGAATGTCTAATTTGAATTAAATACTTTAAATATATTACTATCAAACTTTACACTAAGTAATAAACATATATACATATAATAAAAAATAAAAATAATGTTAGTAAATATTACTTAGACAACTAGTATTGATATATAAAAATACAATATAAGACTATAAGTTTATCTTTTAAGTGATGTATGTAAATTTTTGAATATATGTTCAAAACTTCAAGTATTATTATATTAAGTAGTATACATTGTAATACATATGTGTGTATAATATCTAAAGTACTATAACATGTAATATATATATATATATATATATATATATATATATATATATAT
>NW_025843540.1:0-2461 GCF_002878395.1 Capsicum annuum | reverse complement strand
CTCAACAACACCCAAATCAAATAAAGTTCACAACTTCAACAATACTTACTGAAAAATATAGAAACAACAAAACTTTGATGGTGTGGTTAGGCCTTAATATGCCAAAACTAAGCAAACCCCAAATGCAAAAATGAACCAAACAATACCCAAATCACATAAAGGACTGCAAAAGGACATAGCTCCTAAGATCGGGAAATGTAAGCACGGGCATAGCTTTCTGCAGGCCAGACAGAAAAAGGGTATACATTATAATTCATTCAAACCCAAGATACCATCAGTGTCCAGTGAACGCTAGGCTCTTGTTTCAGTGCAACATCTGTGAAGATAATTTGATCTGGTTGTAGGCTTTATGCAACAGAAATTGTATAAGTGATTTGAATTAGCAAGAATTAACATTTGCCTACCCGACCTATCATTTTCCTACCAACTTCAATCTATTGTGATACTATCTCAAAATCAATGAAAACAAAATCCACACTATGAATTTAACACACCAAAATATCAAACAATTAAAATTAATTGAGAGAGAGATAAGAAATGAACCTCAATTTATTTCAAATCTAACATGTTCGACGTCGCCACCGGAATCTCGAACAAACGTCAACCAAACGAATAAATCCAACTTCGATCTAACTCCCTATGCATTGCCTCACCAAAATGAAACCAAGAATCACAAACTAAAAAGTCCAGAGCCCATCCAGTGTCATTTTCCGATAGATTTTCGATGAATAATCGCCGAAAAGGGAATGGGGTGACTGTTCTTGTTGAATATTGGCCAATTTTTTTTCGAGGGGATTTGGAGTGCGTTGAAGTTGGTTTCGATCGGGTTTTGGGGAAGGGACATTTCTGGCGATGGTTCCATCAAAAAATGCAGGGAAGGGGACTGGTGGTGTTTCTAGGCGGTGGATGACCCCTTTTTCGGCGAGATTCAGGCGAAGACCACCGGTCTCCGACCCCTCTCTTTGTTCGTCTCTGATCTCCCCCTTCTCATTGTTCTCTCTGTACCTCTCTCTTTCTCAATTTCTCTCTCAAATCTCCATTTATCCAATTTTTTTTTGTTCTAGATGTAGATGAAATGGAAAGATTATATGAGTTTGTTGTTGCCTATTGTAACTACACCTTTTATTTTCTTCTTGTATGTTATTGACCTTTTTTTCCATTTTATAATTTTAATAAAGTAGGACAAAGAAAATATTTTTTACTAGATACCCAATAATTGTATTCATCAAAATTTAGGTAAATAATAAATAACATAATACTTCTCTACAAAAATTAAACGCAAGAAATAAAAATTGGATAAAAGTGGCTGCTAGTTTAATAAATATAATAATCATAATAATAATGAGATGTACTATTAAAATAAATTAATGTTACGTCAAAATTATTATAAAAATTATCGATAATAATAACAAGAACAATAACAATTATAGTAAATATAATAATAATGGACAATATATTTGTCAATTGTGAGTGTGAACATCTACGTGAAATTTTTTTAAATAAAGATTAATAAAATTATGTAAAATATCATATTTGAATTAATAAATTTTAAAAAATGATACTAAAAAGTACCAGAATAATTTGTACATTTTTAAATCATAAATGTGGATTGTCTATATATAAAATATATATCCAAAATATATTTACAAATAACTTAATTTATTTTTTTTAAGGAAAAAATAATGCGAAATGAAAATTTGAAATTTTGATTTGGTTTACATTTTGAACTTTTCGGCCTTTTAATTTATATCATTAATTATTCTATATTTTTATTATTATCGTAAATAATTTTTATTTGTAACTAATGTTGTAAAATATCTCGAGCTGAGAGTCTTATCAGTGGCGACTTTAACGGTCGCCCCTAAATCTTAAACCTTTTGTGGTGACCTACGCATAGTCGCCACTATATAGTAACTATTAGTGGTGACTTTAATGGTCGCCCCTAAATCTTATACCTTTTGTGGCGACCTACGCATAGTCGCCACTAAATATGTCACTATTCTAATACCTTTTGTGGTGACCTATGTCACTATTAGTGACGACTTTATAGTTGCCACTAAATATGTCACTATTCTTATACCTTTTGTGGCGACCTACGCATAGTCGCCACTAAATATGTCACTATTAGTGGAGACTTTGACGATCGCCCCTAAATTTATACCTTTTGTGGCAACCCTTATATGTCGCTACAGAAATGCTAGCTTTTGTGGCAACTATTTGTGTCGCCACTGAAAGTCGTCACAAAAAACTGTATTTCTTGTAGTGACTTATTTTTTCCCAAATAATCATGACCTGCAGGGAACAATCTATGTTCAGGTACCGTACCGGCGTGGTACCCGATCCTCAATAGCAAGTAATATCAAAATTATCTTCGTACTGGCATGGTACCCGATCCTTTATAAACAAGTAACACCAATAGACATATCCATACTGGCGTGGTACCCGATCTTCCATAAACTAG